>NW_009260514.1:76613-84810 GCF_000687185.1 Egretta garzetta | reverse complement strand
GAGCGCAGGGTAGGGGGGGGGAGGGGTGGGGGGGGGGGGGGGGGAGCTTTAGCTGAAAATAAGAGGCTTAAAATAAAGCTATTTGTTACCACACAGATTTTTCTATTCAAACTTTCCATGAATCAGCTGGGGGAGGGACTTTTAAACTGAAATATTTACATGAATCAGACATCTGGGCTTTGGGGGAGTGACCATTGCTGCACAAACAGTTTAAACTCTGCAGCTTTGCTGTGACTTAGTGCTTCCCTCTATTAAAGAAGGATTTCAGGATATTGGTGCTGGTAGCACTGAGAACATATGAGCCGCCAGTAAGTAAGGAGCTGTGTTGTTTGAGAGGGGGTGCTTGGCAGAGGGTTTGCTCCAGAGTTACGATGGGAAATGTGTGGGATTATTTCTGTTCAGAAGTTGTGATTGCTGCAGGTACGTCGGACTCAGGGTTAGAGCCTTCTCAGAAATACTGTTCCCCTTACGCTTTTTTGTATGGCTTACAACCGAGAAGCTTGACTTCTTGTAGTGTAGATGTAGGAATTGGTGTGAATTTGAAACCAAGTTAATTTAACTGCCTAAGAAGAAAAATTGAGAAAGAAAACGACATTTTAAAATCTAAAGAGCGAAAGTAGGTCTTGCTTTTATGTTTTGTTAAAACATGGGGTTTTTTCTGAAAGCTTTGTAAGTAGTTTTGCAGAAAATGGTGGAACAGAATACAGGGCAGAACTCTTAATTGTCTGCTGCTGTTGCTCCTGTTGAAGATTTTTACCTAATTATTTGTAGCTTAATCTAGCATAGGTGAAGACAAAGTGTAACTCATAGTTGTCACCTGGCTTAAAACTTTATTTAGCTCGGTAGTCTGTATTTTAGCAGGGGAACATTTGTTTTTCCTGTCTCTAGAGAAGATCCTGCTCGTATTTGCAACAGCTCATCTTTCACCAGGATTTTTCCCCTTCCCCTGATCAGATCTGCATACTCCATCCTTCTGCCTAGAAAGGAGGGATATAAACTATATGGACATGGCCAGCTTTATTTAAATTGCTGACTGAATCGAATCAGATAGCAGTAGCAAAGCTGGCATTGCTACAGTGCTAAGCTCTTTATGAGGATCAAATAGAAGAACTACAGTTTTTCAGGTGGCTGGCTTAAACCCAATAGTGGGAATAGTGGAAATAGCCTTTGCAGGTTGCTTGGTTGTGCTCTTTAGTACGTTGAGCCTCACAGGGAGGGAAATAGCCTTAGGAAAGCATTAACCTGTTGCCTTATTCAGAAATGTTGTTCCTTTCTGAGATGCCCAGCAGTAGGACCTTATTGCATGCACTCTATCTATTCCAGTTGATGAGACAGCCACGGTATAACTTGCCTATTTTGGAAAAGTTACTTCATGTTAATAAATCTCAACAAGTTTTCTGCGTGTATTAGTCTTGGTGATCATAGGTTGGCAAAAGAAACGCTGCTGGCAGTGTGGGGCACCGATGTAGGTCAGCGCCATCAGCACCGATGCGAGCTTTCCGCGCGTAAACCAGGCGCTGGCAGTTACGGAAGAACCTGGTGAACCGTGGGTCTTAAAGCAAGGTGTGGACCTTCGGTGTTAAACCATCCAAACCATCTTGCAGGCTGTAGTTTTGAATTGCATTTGTAGAAACAGTGGATTTTTGTTAAGACTCAAGTAAATGAGTAAGTCTGTAAACTTTGCTAACAGTGAAGCACTATGCACAGAATAGGAGAAAACAATCGAGCGTTTCATCAGCCTTCTTGCTGTCTCTTGCCAGAATTTGCAGGCTGTCCTGCATTGCATCAGTCCTGCTGGACATTATTTTCCTTCTATATTTCGAAGCCAGATGGAAAATGATTCCTCTGTATATTGATGGAGTTACTTCATAACAAGGGAAAAGTTTTTTGTAATGTGCTGGTGCTAGTTCAACCTATAAATCAGCCTTTTATTGTCTGTTTGTGTCTATAGCAGAAAATGAAGCAAGGATCATTAGTAGGTATGAGAAAAGCATGTTAAAGGCTCCAGGTAGATTTTCAATCTGATGCAATTTGGGTGAATGCAATTTATGTTGTTCTGCTGTGGTACAGGCATATCTACAGGTGCCAGTGAGTGGCCAACCTCAGACCTGCCAGGTCTCACCTTGCCTTGAGCATCCTTCGTGTGATTCAGCCGCGCAGGGCAGTGCCTGGGGCTCAGCCCCTTGTGCTAGAAGGTACGCTTGCCCAGGGCAGCCTGGCGACAGCAGCTTCCCTGCTCGTGTGAGACTGCATGCATGGGCCCTCACCTTCTGGAAGAGGATAAAAACTGATTGCCTAGACAAGTCTTATGCTTAAAAGAGAAATAGTAAGTGAGGAACCAGGTTTGTACTTGACAACTGGAAAAATACTTTTAAAAAAAAAAAGACAAAAAAAAACCCCACCTGCTAATGAATGAGAGACCCTCTGAATCTTAAAGTGTTTAAAGACTGTAGAATTTGGCCAAAAGCAGGCAGTAGGATTTAAAAGCAGGATGTCTCATTGCTTTAGAAGTGCCTTTCTTCTAATGTAAACTCTGCGATACTGACATTGTGGGCCCATCACTTGCTTTTATTTTTTTAGTAGATAAAGAATGGATAGGGTTGTGTTTACCCCAAGCAACTTGTAAAAGGAAAGGCAGCTTCTTGCATTTTAAACTGTAGAGGAGTTTATACAATTTACACTGAAGATGTGTTTTAATAGGCAGCTTTTATACTTCTTTTGTCTTTTCCAGTTTCCTAGTGGTGCTGTGTTTCCCTCTTACTGGGAATGCATAAGGGAACAAAGCAGAGCATGAGACAAGAAGTTGTCGAGACTGGAGCAGGCACGGCATGGCAGGTTTTTTTCCAGTGCCCTTCAATGCTGTTTCCTTTCCATACTTTCTCCATTTTATTTTTTAAAATCTTCAGGGACTCCCAAGTTACAGGTGTGGGAATGAACAGAAGCTGGGGCCAAAATTCCTGGGGTTTGACTGGAGTCTCATTCATGCAAATTCAAACCTGCTGTTTTCAGTGGATTTCCTTCATATTTACAGAATGAGAC
The DNA here is from genome assembly GCF_000687185.1 of Egretta garzetta. Lineage (NCBI taxonomy): Eukaryota > Metazoa > Chordata > Aves > Pelecaniformes > Ardeidae > Egretta > Egretta garzetta. Next base: position 81,771 of record NW_009260514.1, on the reverse strand, counting down.
CCCAGATCTGTTCTGAGTCTTTAATAGAGCAGAAAGTTTTACTTTTTTTCTAATGGCTGGATTACTCTCATTCTGCACAGCCTTTGGGAATGTTTCCCTGTGACTGGGGAATTTTTATTGCCACTGAACCGAGCTGACAAGCAGTATGGTTATTTTTCCTCTTCCTCCCTCTCTCCAGGAAAGTATGCATCTGATGATGAAAAGCAAATAGGTTTTTTGAAAATTAGAGAGTTGGATTGCTGCCTACTTGCTAAGATGATATTTTTTTCATAGCAAGTTTGATCACTTTTTTTTTTTTTTTTTAACTTAACAAAATTCCAAAAATGTGTAAGGGGGCAGAAGAGCAGGCCAGTTGAGAGAAGATGAATGTGAGTGGTGAGCACTGCATGAGAGAGGCCAGGTTTATGAACTCGGCGTGGCACAGGACTGATACAGCATCTGGCTTCCAACTGACAAATCTGGACATCGTGTACAGCACAGCGAAGCCTTGGCCAGTGGCTCTCTCCTGGCTTGGGTATCTCTGTGCTGCACTCCCCATTATGGTTTAGATGTACCCTAAACTGATTCTCTAATCCTTATGTACAGAAAATGCTTCTCATTATTTATTTTAAGCCCTTGAGATTTCCCTTTTTCTCTTCAGAGGAGGAATTCAATCATTGCTAATTCGTTTTTCTGCTTTTATGTTTAGAGAAACTTTTGGCATGTTCCAAGGATATCTTTTAAGAAATTAAAGCAAGGCTAAACTTTTTTGAAAGGCATGCAATTATATTAGAAATACATCTTGTTCTAAGGAGTAGACTGTAGAATTAGGTCAGGCACACCCTGCGTATGTGTGTTTCCTGCTTGCTCATATTTCTGAGAATAATTGCACATGGGAATGTTTTTGTAGATTTAAAGGAGTGTTGTCACCTTAAAAATGAGTTGTTGGGAGCTTTATTTAAGTCCTCGTGGTTACGCTGTGGTTTAGGAAGAGTGGAAGATTGCTGACCGTCTGATTCACTCGCTCAGTGTGCTGGTTGTTCTTCGCTATTCGCAAACCGAATGGTGAAATAAGGTTACTCACTTCTACTATTTTTACTCTCTTACGACTTCCTTCTTGTCATGCCAGATGACAGTGAAGCTGTGCGTATGCCATCAGATGTTACAGTAAAGGGCTTTACTCTTCAATGGATTTTGACAGCTCAGCTTGTCATGATTTTTCTTTCAAGGTTCTGTGAAGTTTGGCAAACTTGATACCTAAAATATTTTATAATGGCTCTTTAAAAAAAAAAAAATCCTAAGGATAAGGAACAAGTAATACAATAAAAGATTAGAAACCAGCAAGTCTGCACTGGTGCTTTTGTTAACTTTTGCTGAATAAAATTTCCTGCATCTAAATGGGTTTTGTCTGTTGGACGCGTTACTGTATTTGAGTTCCTTTTCTTCGCACATGTCACCTATGTACCGTTTATGTTGGTCTGTACAAGTTAAGCCTGTATACCTTGGGAAGTGGGTTTGGATGTGCTTCAGATTCGTTACGGTGGGGAAGGATAATGTGCTGAAGATTGTCCCAGCCTTTTTACATTCCAGTACACTTCTTCCTTAAGAATTATGTTGAACAAGGATCAGGCTCTTTATCTTTGCAAAAGGTTTGTAGCATGAGTTGTTTGTGCCAAAGATGCATTGCTAAATAAAACTCTCTTTCCAGTTTGTGTTTAAAAAAAAATTAAATATACTTTCCATATTTTTCTCTCAACAAAAGTCTTGGCTCTAAACAAGTTCAAATAAAGATGACTTCACCATGACCATCAGCACATGGTTTGCAGAACAGAGATGCTTGTTCAGTTGCACAGCTCATTCTTAACATCATCATATTCTGCAGGGAGGAGGGACCTACATGCTCCAAGTTAGGCAAAATCAACAGCCAGAGTCAGATGTGAATTTTGATTTTTGACTGTGATACTGATTTCCTTTCAAAAAAAAAATCACAGCCTCTTTAGGAGCTCTTTCTCTGATCTCTAATGCTGAATGTGACACTGGGCTTTTGATATTCATGAGTTCCCAGCTCCCAAAATCCAGCTGTCTACAAGCTGTGAGTCTTCAACTCCTCTGCAGACTGGTCCCTATCTGGTCCTTCAGCATCTAAGCGTACAAACAAGTTACTGAGAAGTGAGCTAAGAAGTCAGGGTGCTCATTTATTGCTCCATGATCAATTCTGTGGTACCAGCCAATTTACGCTTACCAGAAGGTAGAAACGTGCATGGAACCAGACCTCAAAAGAAGACGGTAACCTGCTAGTATTTGTCCTGCTAACCACAGGGGAATTGCCAGCGCACAGCCAAGGAGCTTGAGTAGAGAACGTGCTGCAAGTCAGCGTAACACCCAGTGAGTTACTGGGCCTGATGCTCTGGCTGGTCCTGAAGATTATGTCTCTTTTTTTAGTGCGTCCCTGTTTTCTCTCATAAAAGACTGCCCTGCAGTGCTTCCCAGGGCTGTTAGGAGGAATGAGCAGTTAATATTTGTAAAAAGCTTTGAAGATGAGTAGTGCTAATTATTATTTATAGATACTCATTCTCACCACAAGTAGTTCACCTTGATCCTGAGCATGAAAGGAAACCAGGACATTTGTAAGCTGGTCAGGCATGAGTGTGGCCTTCAGAAGTCTTTGTGTACGAGTTACCCCACTGGGTCGTATGCGTGATGGCAATATATTTGTCATGCTAAATGACTAGTTTGGATATTGATTGTACCAGCCAGATGTGCTAAAGGAATCCTTACTCATTTGCCTCAATTCTGCCGACACATAATGTGTAGGATTTGGGTATGCCAAGAGGGGACAGAAGGCAGGAAAATAACATCAGCCTGGCCTAAGTCTGATTATCAGCAGGGCTGAACGTTCAGCTTCCCGTAGATTTAATGAAGAAAGTCAGATCTGATGCTTGTAAGAGCCACCACAATTGCTGTATCTGAATTTACTCATCTCTGCAGTTTTTTGCACCTCTCACTGGTGCTAAGCTTGGTGTAATAGAAAAGAATGAGGAGAAAGGTGTCAATAGCTGGGACTTTTAAAATCCTGAATCCTACTTAGTAGATTAAGCAGAAGGGAAACGATCAAGGAAAATTAATGTGCTGGAGTTCCTATGTATCTGGTGATATTTCTATAAATAGTTCCTGAGATATTGTAGTAGATGACTCCGCTGAATGGCACGCAGGGTCTCTGGAACTGTGTGTGCATTTAATTCAAAGCTCAAGGTGATGAAAAAAGATTGATCGTCAAGTTACAGATTGCTACGTTCATGAAACCCAGCCTGATTGTTGTGAAAATTCAGTCTGTAGGCGTTTCATGCTACTTGACGTACTTAAATATGGCTTATAACTCTTGTGAAGTTACGGAATGTACGTGTCCCTTCATAAAGCTGCTGTTTGTCTGGATATAAACTGCTTATTGATCTGATTAAAATCTAAATTCTCCTCTCTGCTAGGTAATGTACTAAATAATTAAGAGATTGTTCAGACAGTGCAAGAGGAGCTAATTGGCAGAACTGCAGCAACGGAGCACTCTTGAAAGAAGGAGGCCCAAGAAGTACATTTTATGCTTATCAGGTTTTCTTGATCGAGTTCTTGTCAGCTCGCAGAGCAAAGTCTGTTCCCAAGCGAGTGTGTTAGCATCTCCGTTTTATCAGGGAACTTGTTTCTGTGCGGAAGAGTTGGGGGGGGCGGAATAAAAGAGTTCCCGAGACACAACCCAATATGTTGTCTGCGTTCCTCCCAGCGACTAGTCCGTCTCAAGAATGCCTCCTCTTAAGGGCTTTCCCAAGATGATTATGTATCCACTCAATGATTTTTTTTTTCTTCCCCATCTCAAAACACTTTTGCCTAAGTAAATCAAACTGTAGCTTTTAAAATGTGTTTTGGCTTTCTGTGCGGTTATCAAATTTTAAAGCATTTTGGTCAAAAAGCATCACATAATTATAATGTATGGAATTCAGTGAATATGTTTGAAGCCACAATATTAGTTGTATAAATAATTTAACATTTGCAGTCTGGAAAACTCCCATCTCCTCCTCGCAATAATTACAGTAGGCTGCACGAAATAGGGGAATGGTTGAATTTTTGTTGCTACCTTTGAAATTGTCAATTCTGGAATTAATGTAAAGGTGCTTTGTTGTTGTTTTCTTCCAGGGTGTTGTACGGTATGTGGGTTTACACATTTGGCTTTACTTTAAACAGTATTTTCTGCATATTGTCTGTATTTACTCATTTATATAGATCATTCCTGGGATAGTAGGTTCGTCCTGCAAACTCCTGGGGCAGTTTGTGCAATGCACACGCAGTCAGTGTGTTGGTACGTTCTGCTTGGATACTGGGAACTCCACACACCCATGTCCCACTGCGTGGCCCAAGAGCAGGCTGGTGGCCTTTCTTGCTGATTCTTTGCTGGTCTGGGACACAGGAGAAGAGGGCAAAAAGATTGCACAGGTTTATTCACAGGGAGTTTGTGTTGCCATTTGCTCAGGCAAAAAGGAGATGGATTTGTTTACGTGTGACCAAATGCGAGGCAGCATTCATGGGGACTGCTGGTTTGTGGTGGGAATGATGACTGGTGGGTTGCCCGGGGTCCAGGCAACCAGTGCAATGGGTCCAAGGGAAACAGCCTGGAAAGTGTCAGGAGAGGGAGTTTTCTGGGGCTGTGGTCATGGCCCCAGCCCATGTTGGGCAGTTGGTGAGAGCAGAGGTGCACATTGATGCACTGCACAGTTTGCTGGGGATAAGATTGGGTCCCCACCCCTGGAGGTATTCAAAAGCTGGGCAGATGAGGTGCTTAGGGCCAGGGTTTAGTGGTGGGATGGCAGGGGTAGGGGAACGGTTTGACTTGATCTTAAAGGACTTTTCCAACCCAAACGATTCTGAGATGACCCTCGTAGGCTCCTCGTGTTGCTGTTCCTACCAGCCAGCCAGAGTCTTTAAAAAAAAGAATACAGTAGCTTTTCACATGGTTTTGCTGTCACCAAAAATCTTCCTTCTGATGAGTATCGCATGATGTGTAAGCAACAGATTTTTCTAAAAATATCCAGCTAAAATAATGCTGGCAACTTAGTATTGGTTTTATGGAACAAGAGGAAGGAGTTGTTATTCCTTTTTTAAATTTCTAATTAAGAATGAAATGCTTGCACTGACT
>NW_009260514.1:59252-76593 GCF_000687185.1 Egretta garzetta | reverse complement strand
GATCCGCTCATTAAGGCCTTCATCTCCAGCAGGTCCTGACCAGAAAACTCGCCAACTCTTATTTGGCATTTTGTTGTTTTATTAGTGCTGTATTCTATCTGGTCTGTATCTAGCCACGTCAGTGTTCTGCCATGCTTTATAGAGGCACCCGCAGGCCCTGGAGTCTTAATTCAGCCAAGAAAAAGACACAGGACAATTGTTCTGCAGGGGGGAAACTGGGAAAATTCATTAATGAGGAAATTGGTGTTTTATGTTTGAGAGCGTGAAAGGAAAACACTTCAAGCCAAGAAAGGAGAGCTGTGCCTTGTCCTAGGCAATAGCAGGACAAAATAAATGCCAGAGAGAGAATGAGGGAGAGAGACAGTGAAAGAGATCTGTTAGGGGATACAAGGGAGTGAAATGGCTTTTAAAGGTAGGAAGAGGGAAGAAGAATTTCACTTAAGAATAAAGTGGCCAAACAGAAAAAAAGAGAAGATGTCTCTTTGTGTGTGCCACTTTGAGTGGCATTGGTTAAAGCATCATGCATGTCGGGCTGAGCCAGGATATGATGGATGTGAGGCTGCTGTAGTCATGGCTCTTCTGTGTGATACAGTATTTGTTGTTGGGCTATATTGGGTTAAATACTGGGGTGAGCACTGGTGGTTTAACCCCAGCCACCAACTGAGCCCCACAAAGCTGCTCACTCACTCCCCCCTCAGTGGGATGGGGGAGAGAATCCAAAGAGTAAAAAGGAGAAAACTGGTGGGTTGAGATTAAAGACAGTTTAATAGGGAAAGCAAAGCGACACGAGGGATTCATTCCCTGCTTCCCCTCGGCAGGCGGGTGCTCAGCCATCCCCAGGACAGCCGGGCTCCATCATGCGTAACAGTGACTTGGGCAGACAAATGCCATCGCTCCCAACGTCCCTCCTTCCTTCTTCCCCCAGCTCTATGTGCTGAACACGACGTCACACGGTGTGGGATGCCCCTGGGGTCAGTTGGGGTCAGCTGTCCCGGCTGTGCCCCCTCCCAGCTCCTTGTGCCCCCCCAGCCCCTCGCTGGTAGGGTGGGGTGAGCGGCAGAAAAGGCCTTGGCTCTGTGTAAGCCCTGCTCAGTTTTAAGCAGGAACAAAAACTTCCCTGTGTTATCAACGCTGTTTTCAGCACAATTCCAAAATACAGCCTAATATGAGCTACTATGAGGAAAATTAACTCTATCCCGGCCAAACCCAGCACAGCACTATATGACGGGAGGGTGATAAATCAAGAAGGAAAACCAAAAAAAAGCAATGACTGGGAGCAGGGAACATCCCAGTCAAACCTCACAGTGGTTCAGAGGCAATGCCTGAGCTGTTAACTGGGAAAATGTTGTATTTTGGGCTATAGCCATGTTAGAGAGCTCATTTTGCCAGTGCTGGGAATCAAGAGATGCGTAAACATTTTTTAATGACTCCAGTGGTCTGGAGGTCAGGCAGTTGCCAGGAAGGTATTTGCAGGAACACACGTGTGATCTGAAGATATCAGTGGCTTTAGACTTACTTTTAAAAAAGCAAAGGTTTATAGATTAATAGGCCCCAGGTTACTTTAAAGCCTTTTTTACCTTCTTCCTAGGTAAGTGTAGGGGCACAGCTAGCATCATAAGCCTCTCTGAAACACAGTTAAGTACCTGAAGAAATGCCTTTTTGAGCCCGAGGGACTTAGCTTTCTGTACCAGACACAGGGATTTGAGCTTCATTGCTCAAAAGTTTCTTGCTCAAGAGTTTCTTCCAAAACTAACCACCTGGTATTTTCTCTCCTAGCTCTTCTCTTAGGAAACGCAACCAGCTCCTCACGTCACGGAGGCCCAGCATGAATGTTAACTGTGCTGGTGGGACAGACTGGTCAAGAAATCCGGAGTCCAATTGCTCTGTGGAAAACATAACTGTAGCAGTTCATGAGTCAGAAGAAAGTAATGTGGTGCTAGGAGGTCACAGCCCTGCTGCAGTTCCCAGGACTGAGGGTGAGGATAACGTCTTTACCTTATAGAAATCTTTAAGTGAGGTTTTGGGGTTGTTTATTTTTTTTGAGGGTAATGTGTTTTGGAAAAATTCCAGTGTCCCAGGGCAGTTTGCACTGGGGAGTATGTACCCTAGTGGTGGTAGGCAAGATCATCACAGGGGTATGCCCTGGCTAGCCAACTTGCGGCTCCTCCTGAGGTTGTCGCTGAACAGATTTAACAAGCAGTATTAAGCATCGTGTTTCATCGGGAAATTTTTTATCCAAAATCCAACTGCTGGCTCAATTTGAAAATGCAGTCTAGGTTTATGTCATATGACATTACCCTGACAGTTCTGTATATGGACATCCTTTGTTATTGTATGACTCAGTTTTCTCATTACAGTAGGAAGTGTTACTATGAAATGAGGTTTTTCAGTAAATTATATCTTACCCTTGCAATATTCATCTCTCTCTCTCAGGTTTAGATTCTGAATGCCGACACACTGCTTGTCCAGTAAATCCTCAGATCAGTAGCATGTTGTCTGCTCCTGAAGACACGCACAACTCTCATTTCCAAGATGGAAATAAGAGACAGACAGAATATTTTAATACCCAGGAACGCCATGGATGCTGTGCTTCATCTTCAAGCGGCAATTCACAAACAGTGGCTCCCGAGAAAGTGACCCTTGTGGTAGATGGCACTCGCTTTGCAGTGAATCCACAGATTTTCACTGCTCACCCCGATACCATGCTGGGAAGGTGGGTGATTTCCACTATTTTCAAGGTACCTCAAGGGAGTCAATTGTTTGCTAGAATGGAACAAAGCCCTAATGTTTGTTTTGCAATCTCATCTGTATGCCCAAGTGAAGCAAGGTTGACCTCATTCAGAACTTGGCTGTGAGTGAGGCCTTGAAGACGTGACCAGATGTAGAGAGAGCTGGGAGTTCTCTAGATAATATTCTCCCTTCAGTCCACTTCCTTCAAACAATGTGCACTTTTAGCTAGGCATGGTCTCCTTTTGCCTTCGCTCCAAGTGTTTGCCTCATTTGTAAATAGTACATCTGTGCAGAGCTGATAACCTCCCTTCCAGAATGGGGAAAATGATAATGTTCCATCCCCCTCCTGCTGTTATCTTTTGATACCCTCCCAAAAGAGAAGTTACTCAGCTCCCTGTAACGTGGCTTAAGGGTTGGAGCCTATCGATGCAACAAGAAGCACTCAGTTTTGGTATTGCCAGCACTTTCACCCATCTCTGACCAAAGGGAGACAGGTTCTGTTGGGTAACTGACCCTAGCACAAGGGATCAAAAGGCAGGCAGCGGTTGTCTTGCATAGCCTCAGTGAAAGGGCTTTATTGCCAGGGTATTTTCTGACCCAGGGTTGAATGGTTGTTCCTCTGATCTGTGGCTTGTTCCATACAGTACAGTAGCTATAGCAACAGAGTCCAGCTATAGGAGGACTTAGCCGAGACAGCTCTTGTGCTAATTTACTGTTTAAGAGATTTGAATGTAGGTTTCAAGTTGCTGTATAGATGTGTCATTACTGGTTTTGTTTAACTTCAGTGTGCCTCTTCGTCTCTAGAATTAATGCATTTAGGTATACTTGTGCCCTTACGTAGATTTTTATCTGTTCAGAATGTTTGGACCAGGAAGAGAATACAATTTCACCAGGCCAAATGAAAAGGGAGAGTATGAAATCGCAGAAGGAATTAGCTCAGCTGTGTTCCGGACTGTGCTGGTAAGGAGATGCTTGCAGATTGAAAAAAAAAAAAAAAAAAAGCTGTTTGTCACATGTGCAAAACTGAGCCATCTCCCAGGCAGCTGCACCCCCCCAGGACATATTCTTTTATTACTGTTTTGCATTGTGATTTTTAAAAAAAATTATAGTAGACTTTGGTATGAGTCAACATTTCAGATATTTGCTCATGTTGCCTTTTACCTTTCTTGTGTCGTGCTGTTATAGTTCCCAAGCTGTGTCCTGACCTTGTGGTTGCATATAACTGCATATTGCATATGATGTTATGAAACCCTATGCCATGGAAAAAGTTTTAACTGGGGCTCACCGTTTATCAGACCCAAGAGGATCTACAGAGAGACGTAGATTCTCAGACAAGCAGGGCCATTTTAACTGTTCACAGTGCTATATATAGCCTCCGTAGCTCTCAAATGTTGGTTAACAAAACAAAGGACCAATTACAAATGATCAGAGTCCAAGCTATTCTTAATTTTTCTCTCCAAAAACTGTCCTTTTATTTGCAGGATTATTACAAAACTGGAATCATTAACTGCCCTGATGGGATTTCCATCCCAGACCTTCGAGACACATGTGATTACCTCTGCATAAACTTTGATTTCAACACAATCAAATGTCAAGATTTAAGTAAGTATGGAGAGAAATCGGCTCTTAGGAGATTATCTGCATGGTGTGGAGCGCTCTGATCCTGATTCAGTGCAGTTCTTAATTGTGTGCTTTAGTTTAGGTATGAAGCTATGGACTCCACCAGGAGTCCTGTATGCGTTGCATTTAAACAGCTTCCTTTTTTGCTGCGTCAATCCAAAGTGAAGGGATTGAATCCTACAGAACGCAGACACCTTGCACAAAAAAGCAAATTGAAGTTGCAAAAATTCTGGTCTCCTATTGTAATAGAGGCTGAAAAGAAGAGTTTGTTGTTAGAAGCCAAACAAAATGAAGGCTATGAGCAGGGTTATAACTCCTATCTAAAATGGACCAGAGAATCATGAATAATTTAAGCTAAAGGATGATGGGCAGAGCAGGAACCAAAGAAACCAAAGTTGGAAAGTAGTAGAGAGTTCCTAGTCATGAAGGGATCTGATTGGGAGCAGATTTTTGGTGGGTATGCTGGCAAAAAAGTACTTTTAACATAGGCGAATCTGTGAAAGGCGTATGTGGTATCAGCACAGGCTGTGGGTGGAATTTCCTACCCTGTCCTCTGATGAGTGATCACAGGGAAGGCAGAAAATGTGCTTTCAAGGAGAGAATTTGTTGCTGGAAATTTAAGTTAAGTATTGTAATGAATTAATTATTCAGGCTATTACTGTTTCACTGTATTGATTGGACCCTGGTGGTTTTTTAATGGCAGTGTAATGGTTCTACAGTGTAATTTGCATCCCATTTGAAATGCAGTCTCATACATCTGATTTTGCCAACTCTGGAGCTGGAGACTGCTGATGCATCTGAACATATGTTAAGGAGTTTGTCTAAAGAAGAATGCGGGCTGTGCTTTTGAATGTATCTGGAAAGTGTAGAGCTGGGACATATTTTCATACTGTGTAAAAAAGCTCATCATATGATTTATTTCTCATTAGGTGCTCTGTTACATGAGCTCTCCAACGATGGTGCTCACAAGCAATTTGATAGCTACCTGGAGGAGCTAATTCTGCCTATAATGGTGGATAGCGCAAGGAAAGGGGAACGTGAATGCCATATTGTTGTGCTGACGGATGAAGACACTGTGGACTGGGATGAAGATCATCCACCTCCAATGGGAGAGGAGTACTCTCAAAGTAAGGGCTCTACCCTGGGACTTCTGGCTCTGTGTTCAGCACCCACCCTGGCCATAAGGAAAGGTCCCGTTGCCCAAACAGCAGTCTTCCAGGAAGAGATGCTGGCACAGAGTCCTGTTTTGTACATTCCTTCTGAACTGGCTGCTGCTAGAGGCAGGATACCTGGCTAGGTAGAGCTTTGGTCTGACTGCCTGTACTGGTAACGACAGCACTCACTGCATCTTTTCCTTTTGTTTGCCACCTCCCCCTCAGTCTTTTCCTGGCTCCTCAGTGCGTGAGTACTCTTTGCTTTACCCACCCATCACCACCCATTCTATCCAGACTGTAATGTCTATCACTACCCTCCCACCAAGGAAGCATAGCTAATCCCAGCCCAGCCAGAACAGACACCTGAAGTAGTTCTTGGAAACCAGACCTGGGTTTTGGCATCCCTGCCGCTGAGCATGTCAAAAACAGGGAGAAGGTCCCTGTACATTCTAATCACCCTTTTTATTTCTCAAAGTCCTTTACAGTTCCAAGCTGTACAGATTCTTCAAGTACATTGAGAACCGCGATGTTGCAAAAGCTGTATTAAAGGAGCGGGGCCTGAAAAATATCCGCATTGGCATTGAAGGTAAAGTATTTCTTCAACAAAGGAAATTGTAAAACGGGTGACTCCATAGTCAGTAAAGCCTGGTTTCCTCTGGACTCGAGGCATTTCCTGCTTTGCTCTGTGTGTCACTAGGCATTTATTTTCATTAAATTAGTAGAAGCTGGGCATCTTCCTTCACTTCTACCATGTTACATTGAAATTGGGCAGGAGGCTTAAAAGTTAAGGGAAAAATGAGAGCTACATAGCATGTACCAGTAAGCCTTGTCTCCTTAGGACCAAGCAAACAGGAAAGGGGAGTCATGCCTCCACCTGCTGATCCAAGTATTCCCCTAGGGACTTTAGGGAACATGCTATGTCCTGGGAGACTTATTTTCATAGTAGCTATGTTTGCTTGCAGAATGGCTAACACTGTGCAGCCGGTGGTTGTAAGACTACACACAATGCTGCACCATCTTTTCAGGGGAAAAGAAAGCAGTCTTTTGCAAGCCAATAATGTAGAATGTGAGCATTTGTCTACCAAGTGCTCCCTGCCCCCGTAATCACTCCTGTTCTTCTGGGATCCTGTTGTCCCTTTGGGCAAGTCAAAGGTGTGTAGTGCAACTGAGTGGCTGTCTGTGTTTTCAGGATATCCCACCTGTAAAGAGAAGGTGAAGAGGAGGCCTGGTGGCCGGTCAGAAGTGATATACAACTACGTTCAACGGCCATTCATCCAGATGTCATGGGAAAAGGAAGAAGGCAAAAGCCGTCATGTTGATTTCCAGTGTGTCCGGAGCAAATCTCTAACAAACCTAGTCACTGTGGGCGATGATGTTTCGGAGGACCATGAGGTTATAATGCATCATCCCCCACAAGTAGATGAACTCGACAGGCTAAACGCACCATTCTCCCAAATGGCTGTTAATGATCTACCAGATTAGTCCTGGCTCAGGGTGGGAACATCTCGGCATAGTTTCATCCCAGGTGATGGAACACAGACTCCTGCAAGGTGCTTTATCCTCATTCATGCTCTTACTACATTGTCATATTTCAAGCATGTTAATAAAGAGCCACACTCCATAGTCTAATTGTGCAATCAAAAGCAACGTCTCCTCAAACAAAAAGAAATTATGCTGTTTGTTTCTACTACAAAGGCTTCCAGATTGGTGGGTGCTGAATATTTTACCTAAACATCTAAAAGAAGAGCTGAAGTGTTTAGAAACATCTTGTTTGGCATGAGAGAGGAAATTCTGGGCCTGTCAAGACAAAGCTTTCCTTTACCATTAGGCACTTGGCTTTGCTTTTGTGATAATCAGTTATAAAGGACTGAACATCAAAGCGGGACAAATGATACTCTTTCATCAATCAGTAGAAATGTAGCACAGTTGCGACAGCAAAATACTGAGTGTGGAGGAATGAAAGCAAAATCCTGCGTGTGGAGGAATCTGTTTACACTGCCACCTGGCTTTGCATCCAGCATGTTGTACTGCTGTTCTAGGGTAGGATGAACTAGTTTTAATAGGAAGCATATGTCTGTTCACAGGAATTTCCCGTATATATTTCCTTGTAAGATGGAATCACTGGTTTTAGGGATGTTGTCTGTTAAGTTCAGTAAAACAAGTAGATCATGCTGAAGGAAATAAGCCAAAAAGAAGAGACTGTACTTGATATTTTACTGACAAAGTAATTTGTTTAGTAGCCTGATAGATGTAAGAAGCTTTCTAGAGGTGACTGTGCATGCTAAAGACTTTTCAGTTGTCTCCTTCACCCCCCTGCTAAGACAAAAAAAGCCAGTGGAGAAGCTCCCAGTACAGACAGTTTACTACCTGAGTAAGATCCTTGGTCTCATCAACCTTAGTCAAAATTGCTCTCCAAGGAGCATTCTACTGTTGCAGCTTTAAAAGGCCAGCTACTTTCTTCCCAACTTGGAACTGACTGGACCATTTTGCTGTCAGGCAGGTAAGGAATACCAATGGTAAGCCAGCCTTCAGTAGAGAAAAATACATGTACCTAGGAACAACTCTCCTTTGCTGCTCTGAATATATAATCCTAGTCTGTGGTTAAGGCTCTGTTCGTTTTGGATTCGGGGCCAGCAAAGCTGTGACTATAGCTGTAGACACACTCCAGGCTGGTTTAGCTCAGTTAGTTATATTAGAGCCCAGCTAGTCCTGTTCCTGCAGTATGGAGTTCCTGTGGGCTTGCTTAACCCCCTGATGAGCACACAGCACTGCCACAGCCGAGCTGCACGCCAACCAGAACGGGCCTGCCTTACAAAGCTGTCATTTCTGATGGCTGTGTAGGGGTTTTACGTACCTGAAGCGGAGTACTTCAACATGGTGCTGGCGCAAAGAAAAGCTGAAACCCATTCATAAAGAGAGAGAGAGGGGGCGAGAGCTCCCTTGCAGTGTTATTAAGTTCAGGTCAGTTCTGCTCTTGCGGTTGACTGCTGTTGAAACCTGTACCACTTATGCGTGGAGTTACCTGGTCATACTTGGCAAAATAGAGGTAGGTATCCCCTAGAAGGTTTAATCCTTTGTTGTCAGGGTTCCATCATCAAGCAAATTTTTATTATTCTCCATCTGTCTGCAAAGTGTATGTTAGACTTAGCCTTGAAGATCACTGTTACTGTTTGCTGCTAAGGATGGGGGGGGGTTTCAGTGTAAGTAAGTAACATGACAATATCAAGTGCAAATTTTCCTGAAGGTTTATGAGTGTCGTTTTAGTTACGAGTAACAAAATCTCTGCCAAGGCATATACTTGCTGGTATATTTAGTTCCCATTTGTATGGATACAGCTTCCATTCTTTGTAGTGTTTCTGTTCTTAGCTTCTTTCTTAAGTGCAGCAAATAGATTTCTTCTTTTTATAAGTGCCTACGGGAAGATTTCCAAAAGTTCTTCGGGACCTCCTGAGAGTCCCAGGGGTTCAGATGCCCAGGTGCACTGCGCTGCTTTTGAAAAATCCTCCCTGTGTGTCATTGGAGAAGTGTCCTTCAGTATCTGCACAGAGACAGTGTGCAATCACTTTCCATTATTGCTCTAGATGAATTTCTATTTTTGTAGTAGAGAAAGGAAGACATATGGACCATTAACCTTCCATCTAGGGGCCAGACCAAACTCATTACCTGCCTTGGTAACGAGCTGTTCTCACAAGTCAAGCAAAGGCAGGGGCGAGACTCTCCCCCCAACAATGATGGAGCTTGCCCCCAGGCCCTATGCATTTTTTTTTTTGCGTATTTATTTTTACAGTTTTAAGTCAATGTGTATTGGTATTGACCAGGTGACTTGGAGTTGGAGTTTACACACATAAGGACTTGAACGTGCATGTTCTTGAGTGCTACCCTACAGGACTGCTAAGCATCCGACATCAACAGCACCTTACGGGATCTGACAGCCAAGGACCATACTCAGCCAAACCAAACCCCACCAGTGTCTGTCCCTGAGACGAGTGTCAGCAAGGCCGCTGGAAGGATTCGGCCAGTTTATGGCCCCAGGCACTTAAGTGCAGCAGGCCATTGTCTGAGGGTTAAAGACTGTCAGTGCCTCATAGGAACTTGTTGGTACTCCATGTAATCAATTTGGACCTTCAGCATGGGATAGAGGTATCCAGCATCTGCGATATCCATGCTGGTTTTATCGCTCCAGAAAGCCACTGTACTCGATTGGCTTTCCCAAGTAATTAAAGATGAATTTTGGATTATTTTTTTTTTTAAGTAAGTAGAGTTCCATTGGAACACTAAATCAAGTTGAAAAAGTGTGTATTTGCTTTTCCTCCTCTCTTGGTCACCTACTGTTCAGGTACAAGGTCAAGTATTGTCTTACTCTGGATATACTGAAGTGTTACCTGTGGTGTGTACGAACTACAGATGTATGGTTTCTTTTCTGTATTAAAGTATAAATTGTATGCAGCTTGTTTGGCTCCTTTAAAACCTCTTTTAAATGTGGAGTAGGCAAATGGGCAGGGGATAGATTGCTAGAAGGGTTTGTTTCCTTGCTTCATAAAGTAAGTGTGGCTTGTGCCCACAAAATCTTAGTAGTAGTTTCACATCAGAGAGAGCCTGATGGAGAGACCTGTGCAGCAGCTGCCCAGAAGCATTACTACCGCTTGCGCTGAGAGGACCTCGAAGTTTACCAACTCCTTGCAGTGAAGTTCTAAAAGCAGCACATAGCACACGTATGAGACAACGCTACTTAACCCACAAACTATGCAGCATCTCTGATGGGGCCCAGTGCTATTTTTGGTTACCATGCTGTGAAAGATGCTCTCCACTTCCACCTACTTCTGTCTTTGGAAGAAAACAGCTTTGGAGCAGGTCTGGCTTTTATTTCCATCTTCAGTGTTGGATGTATTTCAAGGGTTTTCTTGATGAAGCTTGAGAAAGGCATTGGAGTTTGAACAAGGTGGAATTTAATGGAATTACTGAAGTGATAACAGGAACTTGTACTCACTAGTGGCATGAAGCAAGAAATAAGAACTGCAAGTTGATTTTGGCATGTTACAGACTGGTAGGAAAAAAAAAAAATGAAGGGTTATAGCTCTGCTTCCAATGCCACTTGCTCACTGCTTATCCCTTTTAAAAATAGAAAGTGGAAAAGATTAAAAACAACTTGCCCTGAAGATGGTAAACAAACAAAAGTGACATTTACACCATGCAGACACCTCAGGCATGAGTTAGGTCAGGGTCCTCCACCCCTTCCAGGAGGGCAGGCACGTTCTACCAGAAAGGTTTAATTCTTCTGAAGTGCAGCATGGTCCTTCACCTTTAATAGGACGCTCATTTTTTCATGTCCGCTGTGCAGCTTTTGGAAATGCAGTCTTCATCTCCTGATTTACCATTGCATTTTCATACCCAAGCAGTTGATTCTAAAATCAGTTTCAAGTCTGGAAAAAACCCAACCTGAAAGATTCCAGTTTGTAAGAACAAAACACCCTAACAAAATCATGTTTACTAAGAGGATTTTATTTACACAACACAATGCAAAGATCGCTCCATAAAAAGTTGGCTCCCCCAGCAGCACACAATACACCTGCCAAATTTTACAGTGCAATTTAGTAACAGCTTTTAAATATTTACAGAACACTCCTTCAACTTACAGGTTAAGGCAGAGTCAGGGCACAGTAATAAGAAACACTTAGTGCAGTTTTGTGTTAGGCGTGATACAGAGATAAACTGGCAACGTAACTCATGTTCAGATCCATTGGAAATTCAGATTGGAATTACTCCTAGAAGTCCAGCAACTGCCTGCAGCTTAAAAAAAAAAAGAGCTAAAAGATACATACGACCTCAATACACAAGCCAGCAGCTAAGAAAAAATGTTTGGCTAACATGGGAGATGGAACAGGCGTACAAAACTCTTCATCTGTTAGCAGTGAAGCATGGATCCTGGAAAGAAGACACTGTACTTTTTTTTTTCCTAGTGTTGGTGAACAACTGTAATAGGAAGCCGGCTTGAGATGGAACTGCGATACAAAGCCGAGCGCTGGAAAGGCGCGTCCAAGAGGATTGCATTTGAAGACATCCAACTTCTGAGAGACAACAGGAGTGAGGTACCCAACTGCTCCTCAGGCCTTTGAGAAACTTCACCTTCAACTCAAAAAGTGAACACTGAGGTTTCAGAAGGCTTTAAAACACATGCACTAAAAATGCACAACACATTATTATATAGGGTGGTTGGTTTGTTTTTCACAGCAAGTTATCACAATGTACAACTGTGTAGCTTCTTCATCTTTGGTATTCATAAATAAAAATGCCAGTCCCTTTTAGTAAAGGGCTAATAATGCAGCTACTCAAAATTATTTATTCCTAATCCACAGCAGCTTTAAAGAATTTTTTTTTTTTTTAATTTTAAGGCAGTAATTAAGCTATTAGAAATTTAAAAAAAATGTTTTGATGTTAATACCTCTTAGTTTTCCAATGGTTTATAAGGCAACATTTTCAATGGCTAGAAGAAACTGTAGGATAAGGAGATAGAGCAATTTGAGAAGTTGGTATCAGTCCTTCATAGACAATAAAAAGAGAGCAGAAGGTGATATTACTGGCTAGTTGATAAAAAGCCCGACCCTATAAGTCATTACTTCAGTTAGCCCTTATTCATCTGAGTAAGCCCTGCTGACTGCAGTGATCCTGGTACTTCTAATTAAGGCTGGTTTTGCATTTTAGCTTTGTAGGATCCAACTGGCATCTCAACTGCTTATGGCAATTCATTAAACTCCTAGGACACATACAAAAAACACAAGGGGGAGTTAGGGAAAGGATGTTAACGAGCTATCACCCAGCTCTAGCTATACATTGTACTTCCAATCCACCAATCAGTCCTTCATGATGGCACTCGGTTCAAAAGGTATCTACGTAAAAATTCCCTAAAAGCACCTATTAAAAAAAAAAGTTTCACTACAAACTCATTTTCTTTCATTTCCTAATCTAGAAAGATAGGCCTAAATATAACTGAAAGCCTTCCTTTTACTTCAAAACACTAGCTGTGTTTGTAAATAGCTTTTTTTTTCATCTGTGCTATGTAGTTAGTGTTCAGCACCAATAAAGTTCGCAAGAATCCAAGACAGTTCAAATTGAGACATGCTTTTAGAAACCTCCTTACATTTTTTTTTTTTTTTTTTAAAATCCAATCGCAAATTGAAGACTGGTACCAGGCTGGCCCAAAGGTTAATGCCACCTGCCCCTGGAACTGCAGAGGTAACTACAAAACAGGCGCCAGGCGGAGCTCGTGATTATAAATAGGAATTACCAAAAGCTCAACTGAGGCAGAATCCTCCCTCCCAAAATGCAGTCATGTTCTGAGAGATGCTTAGGCAAGGAAAGGCACTTTGGGGCTCTCCTGGAGAGCATCCTGATCATAACTGAATGTCCTCTGATAACTTATATTAGGCAGTAATCAAAGAGTGGACATGGTGGGTTCCACTGCCCCAAAAGTGACCTCATGGGGCACCGTCTCTTTGGAAGACTACAGGGACAGATGGTTCAGCCACGACCGCAGGAGGAGCTCTGCATGGAAAAGCCAGGGAGGCCTCTGTCATCAAGATTCACAGAAAAATCCAATACTGTTCTACTCAAAACCAAGAGCAAAAAGGCCACAAAAGATGGTTTCATCTTGTAAACCGATGAAAATGCAGCAGATCTTTTAAGTGGCCAAAAGATGGCAGCAGTAGGAACGGGGAAGCCTCACAGCTGACCCAACTGTACACAAGATGCCCATGGATGATCAGGCTAAATGAATTTCCCTCCCTCTCTGCTCTAATTCCAGACCCACCTGTGTTACCAGCTGTAGTTTTTATTACCTGCATTGTTTATAGATCCATCCTTTCATACAGTAACTGAAAACTGTTGGCGCTGGAGGAGTGGCCTGTTTCTCCCTAAGACTTGTCTAGAAAAGAAAAAAAGTGTCGCACAATTTTTTAATTTAGAAAAAATATTAAATGGCTTGAGGGTCACTGTCTTAGTACCAAAAGTAAAGTGCACTGCAACTGGAGGCCACTGCAACAGAGTTGAGAAATGCTATTAAAGAGGCTTCCGAGTAGCATTATAAAAAACAGCACTACAAACTAAGGTTAAGGCAATACAAGTTGCGTCCTTCTACTAGATAGTTATCAGAGAGCTGTCTATGTCAAGCTTTAATTATTGCTTTGTTTCCTCTGTACTGAAGTCCTTAGCCACTGGGAAAACAGTGCTGGCAGAATTGGCAGATTGAGTTTGTCACTTAATGCAGGACTGGCAAACAGTCCACATAAACATCATGCGCTTTGCAACGTCAAAGTGAAGGCTTGCTCTCATCTCCTGATGGACTGTACAATCTGGCAAAGCATTTAAAAAGAAAACAAACTCTTGCTCCTGAAGCAGCAAAACGTGCTCGCAGCAGAGATGATGCAAACATTTTGTGGAATTTTTCAACGGTGCAGAAAGAAAAAATCCTTAGTAACAACCAGGGTGTGTAACAAAACAGGGTCCTGAAGTCTTCTCCAAGAGTTGATAGCCCTCAAGTTTTCTTTAAAAAAAGAAAAGTTCTTTTATGGGTATTAAACCCAAAGTACAGCAACAGAATTCCACTGCTTAGAAGTTGTCCCAGGTAAAGATTTATTACTTTCCTGCTTTCATATAGGATGGTATTGCTCCTCGGGCTGTCAGACCTTCGAAACGCTTGTAGGTGTAATTGATAAAAACCCAGTCTTTGTTCTTGTAGTCAGTCTCTGGATGGTTGCTTGTTGCCACTGATAAGACATAGAAAAATAAAATTAACCTTTGGAGACTGCAAAGCTTGTTTTCATACAAAACACTGGATGTGGAGTAGGGGAGAATGCTTCAAAAGAAAGAAATACCATAAATGTAGGCATTCAGTATCATTCAACCCCACAGAGCAAATGCGTGAATATGCTCCGACACGTAAATACAAGGATCCTTTAGAGATTTACACCAAAACATAATGTCCCCTTCTGTCCCACCCTCTCCCTCTCCCCTGTACCAAGCCTTAGATACGGGAGCAAGAATCAGTCAATACCAAGAGGCCCACGAAGCTTTGGGCTCACAGGTCCTGCTGAGATTTGAACTCACTGGGAGCTCTGCTGCCTCTTAGAGATGCCCTCCCTCCAACGGCTCCTGCATGATTCCCAAGTCTGCATCCCATCTCCTGAAACCCAAATGACAGCTTGCACACCCCTGCACCGCAAGACTACCAAGCTAACAATTTGATCACGATCAGCATCTAGTAAGATCCCTCCTCTGATTAACAGGAAAGTTACATTATTCTGTTGGAGAAAAGGAAGGACTGTTTACATGTGGAATCAAAGCATTTACCTGTTGGTTTAAGGATGTCGGATTCTGGAAATTCATCAAAGTTTGAGGTATCATCAATGCTTTTAATTTCTATTGAAATTGCAGCAGGTCTCTCTCTGCCAAGAAGAGCAGGTTCAGCATTAAGATTTCAAAGGCAGAAGAAAGCAGGATTCAACCACTTTCCGTTTCTTAACAGAAAAAAAGACTGAAGGTACCTAAGCCTTCACAAGCTTCAGATACGGACAAAATACTAGATACACCTAGATACAACAAATGCCAGTCAAGCTGCTCACTTCTGTCGAGCTGGAGTAGCTTTAAACAGTCCCTAGAGAAGAGCAGCTTGCTTTTCTCCAAAGCATCTTACCTGATATGCTCCCAATCAACCCCTTCAAAGAATGGGTTACTCTTTATTTCCTCCACACCAGATGCACCAATTCTGTGCTCCCATTCACAGCAAAATCTGGGATGGAAGGAAGAATGCAAATGAAGGAAGAATGAAAACAAAAAGCATTCCATCCAGAAATGGAACGGCTTTCTGAACCGATACTACTACGGTTTCTTAACATGTAAATGGAGAAGGTCAAGAACTCCCACTGCAAAACCAACACACGAAGTTATGCTTAGGAATGTCATGGCAAATGCTACAATTAAGATGTGGTATTCTTTCACAACAGGATAATGTGCCCTTTCTATTTCAGGACCAGCGTAGAGCAGAACATATAAAGCCTAAAAAGCTAGACATTTATATTTCTGTCCAAAGAACAGATAAGTGATTGATAATAGAAATGAAAGAGCAAGAGTCAGCATGCACTGGGATACATTTGTATGCTCCAGTGCATACAACGTCAAAACCATTCCTACTGTAAGGAGCTAGCTCTGGCAAAAAGGTTACGTTGCTTCCACAAGAAGCTCACAGACAAAATAAAGAGCAGAAACGTTCGTATTTTGCCAGACTAGCAGCACTTACAGGGGAGCTCCTTTTTAGTATAGTTCAGTCGAGGCTCCACTAAATAACCCCGGAGAGACAAATGGATTTGACGAGGGAGTTCAGCATTTGATGCATGTGCATAACAGAGCACGTAGCTGTCACAAGCATCATGGTTTTTTCATGTGAAACAACCTATGAGAAGTACATAGTACAGTTTGTAAGACAAGCAACCTAGTACTGTATTAACTGGCAAACCATATGGTTGGCACCTTAAAATAAGATCCTTTGCTTTATCAGATATCGGAACTTCTGGAGGAAACGTGAGAGTCTCTTTCCAGTTCATTACTTTCTTGTATGTTTCCTGAGGAGTCTCAGAGCAGAATGGTGGATAACCTGAAAAGAAAGAAAAATACAATCTTGTACAAAGCAAAAATAGTTCCTGTAGTTACTGAAGTCTACAGTGCACCAGAAGAAACCTCACAAACCATGCAAGGAGAGGATGCTTTGAGAACCAGACCCCAAGCACATAAACACAGCTCATGTCCTCCACCACAGACCCTGCTGAAAACTTGGGCGCTGCCCATTTCTTACCGATCAACATCTCGTACATGATGACCCCAAGCGACCACCAGTCACAAAGTTTGTTGTATCCAGTCTGCATGAAAACTTCAGGGGCAATGTAATCCGGAGTACCCACAGTAGAAAAAGCCTGGAACAAAGACCACCAGTTACACATCTTTAGAGAGAACTGCCTGATACGGAAGCGGGAACTTAGGCAACAATGGTTAATTTGAGGAAGGTACCAGATTGTCTCGAAGGTCCTTTAGCAAAGTTGTTTAAAGCCTTTTAATTTCACGATATGGAGAGACAAAAATCAACATTGTTCATGTGAACAAGTCTTAAAATACCATCAGGGAAATGGGGAAAGGTACCACTGTCTATATACACCTTGGAATGGGTCATTAGCGCTTGGTTATATTCAAAGTGGCAAGAACTGTGAGTTTTAGCTGGGAGGCATCAGACATCAACATAAATAATTATGGCAGTGCTATCTCGGGCACATATGTCACCAGCTGTTCAGCAGATGGATGAAGGGCAATCTAGAGTCATTCCTCTCTTAGAAAAGAAAAAGCACAAATCTTTTTTTTTATTTCAGCATTGTTCAGAACTCTGAAATGGGTTAGTACCTGTCATTTAAATATGTGGGCCACTTGAACACAACAGCTCGGCGGAGAACATTTCCAAGCAGGTGAAACGTACTTACCAACTGCCGTCTGTTTCTCTTCCAAGTCTCTGCTTTCCTTTTGGAATTCATGTTCTGGAAAGCTAAAGGAGATTGGAATAGATGTGACTGCATCCTATGAGTCATCCAACATACATTTTTATCCCCAAAACCATTACACTAATAATCTATATCAAAAAAGGTAGCCAGGGCCTGGAGAGACAGCCCATTTTGTAGTCAGTTTTCCTGGTAAGAGGTTACAGTCATAGAATCACAGAATCATTTGGGTTGGAAAAGCCCCTTAAGCTCCCCCAGCCCAACCGTTCCCCCAACCCCGCCATCCCACCCCCAAACCCTGGCCCTAAG
>NW_009260514.1:49140-59105 GCF_000687185.1 Egretta garzetta | reverse complement strand
GCTCCCCAGCAGCCTGGGGCTCCAGACCCCTCCCCAGCTCCACTGCCCTTCTCTGGACACGCTCCAGCCCCCCCAGGTCCTTCGGGGAGGGAGGGGCCCAAAACGGAACACAGTATTCGAGGGGCGGCCATCAAGGTGCTCATCACGGGCCCCTACAGTCAAAGTTTCACCTCACTGAAGATAAGCCCCCTTCTGCAACCTTCTAACCTCACACTGGAATGAGTTCTGTCAGGCACCGGCAGCACGTACACAGACACCCTTCTGAAGCCAAATAACTTACTGAAGTCACTAGGAAGACTATGGTTCAAGTTTCTATAAAATTCTGTTCTATGGGCTTTCTTTAGTCCAGTACACAGACCAAAATCTGAGAGTTTTACGTGGCCCTAGAAACAAAGAAAAAAAAAAAACAAAAAAAACACACAACAAAATACAAACCCAGTATGAGACATTGTCATAGCAAAGTTTCCTACTTCTTCCCCTCCCTTTATTTTGTAGAATAAATAGATGCTCTCTTTTTGCATCCCTTGTTTCAGCCCAAGACTGGATGCGTACATAGTGTCAAGCTATTAATAGTTCCATTGATACTGCTCAGAGAAAGCCCAGTTTACTTGAAGAAACCTCTGCTCCCACAAGCCTCTGGCCGCTTCAGAGCGAAAGCAGACATCTCCAGAGGGAGCTGTAGTCCCTGGATCGTGCGTTGACCCCGGCAGATAAGGAGAAGCACCTTGAATTCACAGATTGGATCTGTCATAGTGCATAATGTGACCACACCGCCTATGTGCCATTTTTAGATGTGTAACTAAAATATACGTACTTTCCAAAGTCCTAAATTTATCTACGTCTGGATGTAGGCATAGTGAATTACATCAGTAATTCCAACAGTGCCTTGTTAGCTGGCTAGTGGTAAAATATAATTACACACTGTTGGCAAACTTTTTCCAAACAAGCCAAATTCTAAGCAAACTTGTCGTGAGCAACAGGAGGATGGTGAAATGATGGAGCTTTCTCAAACCGCCTCCAATAACCATCTAGAAGCAATCAGGTAGCGTGGCCAGCCTTCAGAAATACATCCTCATTCTGAGGGTGATAGTATCTCAGTTTTCAGTTTTGCTAATGGAACAGCTACATCCTTCGCACCCGATACGATCATCTACCCAATAGCTGGCAAGCGTGAGCATAACAGATGTGAGACCAAAAGGAAACATCTTTGATGAGGAGGGGAGAATTGAAACTGCCTGTTTTAAATTGCAGCTGAAATAACCAAAAATAGCTTCAACAACTGTCGGAAGAGAGCTCGTAAGTGAGGTATGAATAGAGGTGGAGGAGAGGTCTTTCTTGGCTTGCAGGTTGTTTTTTTTCCCCAGCAACATGGCAGATACAGCCTCAAAAGCTAGAAGGAACAGGGCTAAGAAAGAAGCCCCGTCTTCTCTTTCACAACTGTAAACACAGTCAATATTAAAAATTACAAAATTACAAGACCTGCGTACTACTACCCAGCCTGTGGTTAGTACATACCTTGCTATCCAGAAGAAGGTTGTCCGGTTTTATGTCTCGATGGATAAAACCCAGCTGATGAATAGAATCGATGGCTAGCACAGTCTCAGCTATATAGAACTGGGTCTCTTCTTCCGTTAGAGTGTCTTTTTTCATCAACAGTGTCATCATATCACCTGGAAGCCACCCCACAAATAGCAAAGGTAAATACAAGCGCGCGCACACACAAACTCCACTCTTGCTAATTTGGAAGACATTTGCAAAGGAAAGAATTAAGCTATTTAAAACCTCAGGAAATCCAAACTGATTTCATATTAAAGTAACAGAATTCTGCAGCACCTCTGCGACAAACTCTTATATCTCTCCTTGTGTCCCATTATGTGGAAAGGCTTGTATGCAGTTGCATTAAACCTACAGAGGGAGCTACATAGCATGAAGATGAAATAACAGTACAGCAACATCCCTTAAGAGGCAGCTATGGACCACCACGCTTCACTACACATCTGAATGCCAGATTAAAGTAGATAGTTTCAGCTACAGAGCTGTTACAAAAAACAGATTGCATTTGTGCAGCGTCATCTCAGAAAGCATTCCTGTGGTTTCATTAGTCACATATATTACAGGCTTTCAGCATAACTTTCTTAAGTGAATTACAGTAGCATTATCACTCAAGGACAAACATCATCATCCTCTGAAAAAAAAAGGGCCTTAAAAGTTACTCTTGCTGCAAACCAGCTAAAAGCAAAAGGTTAGAAAAATCAACAGCTGGTTATGTTATGGATCTATAGATACCCCGTGCACAGTCACGACAAGAACCAGCAGAACATTACGGCTGAATTTCAAACATCTGTAGCTAGAAGACCCAAGCAGATAACCTCGAGCCTGACCCACAGACCTCAGCACCCTTAACTCTGAAAGCCGAAAGCTTTACAGCGACGTGTTTGCTCACAACGTAACATCCAGTATCAAACACCGCTGTACGGTAACCACATACGCTCTCGTCCCAGCCGACATTTGTAAGTTAGAAATCCACAAACAAGAGGAAAGCAATCTTTTGATTTCCGGTGGTTACCTCCAGGCAGGAACTCCATGATAAGGTAGAGGTTTAGCTTGTCCTGAAAACTGTAGAACATTTTCACAACCCACAAACTGTCTGCCTCCACCAGAATGTCCCGCTCCGCACGAATATGGCCAACCTGGAGATACACATACGCATTTGATTAATTACAAGTCTATGTTTTATTACATGCATTTATTTCACAGACAATTCAAGGATTATATTCAAAAGCATCAAATACTCAACAGACAGCAGTCAAAATCCTACATGAGGGCAGAACCACCAGCAAAGCTTCAATAGTTTCACCCCTCAATGTTTTCAGGTAATAAAAAAGCATAACATGTTCAAAATCAAATCCAAAAGTCATGCTTCTGACAGCAAAAAGGTGAAAAGCTTTCATTAAAACTGCTGTATTTTTCCAGAATGTTTCTTTTTTTTTTTTTTTTTCCCCAATCTGATAAATCCCATTGAACACCAACTCCATTTTACTCCTCAGACCCTCTACATTCAGGAGTTTCCACGGGGAAGTTTATGGGGACTTTTGCCTTTGGACATTTACACTTTAACATTAATACTTAGTATATGACTTTTGCTGCCATACATTGAGATGTACGTAGGAAGGGAAGAGAGCACTAACCTCATTCTTTCAAGCAAAAATTCAAGCCAGATAAATTTAAATCACCCTCCAGAACAACAAGGTTCTGTACAGAAAGTTAAGCCATGTTTATGGGGTTGTTTTTTTTCAATTCTTAGGGCTTTTGGGTCCCCTCCAAATCAGAACTGTACAAGCGATACGGGACACTAGGCAGACACTTATCTTAAAATCATTTTAATAACAGACCACTCCAAAACACGGTTTATTACCGTGGGATGATTCAGGAGGAGAAACATATGGCTGATTATACATAAAAATATCTCAATTTTTTACAAAAATACCTAATAATTAGATCTCTCAAAACCTAGCTCTTCTCAAAATAGTTAGCACGCCCTTCAGATACGGCTTCAGCCTGTTCCCACAGATGTAGACCACAGCACTAACTCCGCAGTGCTGCATAAAGCTCGTGCACGAACACACGGCTGTTTGGTTTTTTTAAACAAAAACTTTCAGAAATGGAAACCAGTTCCTGATTTTATGAGCACATGCACAGCGTTTCTTAGACTCATCCCAGTGCTGAACAAGAAACGATTGTCTCCGACCGTTGTATTTCCAGAAGTTAAACACCACTACTTTGTGCCTCTCTGAGTCAGAATTCCAGAGTCACATCACTTCAGTATTTATATCTGATTCCATAAATCTGACCCATAAATCAGAAATGTGGAAAAACGCCGATCTTGGCATCTCTACTGAAGCATCTGCACGTGTGTACATGTAACATAAATCATCGCAAAATGAGGAAGAGCATAAATCAGCTACATAGAACCATCCTTCTCTTTTGTTGGATATACAAACCTAGTCCTTAGGAAAATGCTCTGTTCCCTGTGTATTCAAGTAGAAAGCGAGTTCAGTCCCACCTTGCTTCAGGCTGAAGAGCCTCTCGTGCTGCTGTGGCCAAGAAGGCCAACAGGGTGCTGGGGTGCATCACCAAGGGCATCACCAGCAGAGATAAAGAAGTCGTTATCCCACTTTACTCAGCGCTGGTCAGGCCACACCTGGGATCCTGCATGCAGTTCTGGTCCCCGCTGTACAAAAAAGCTGTGGGCAGGCTGGAGGGGTCCAGAGCAGGGCCACCAAGATGATCCAAGGGCTGGGAAGCCTCTCTCAGCCGTATGGGGATGGACTGGGAGAGCTGCGTTTGTTCAGCCTTGAGCAAAGGAGGCTCAGAGGGGATCTCATCACCACGTACCAGTATTTAAAGGATAGCTACAAAGAAGATGGAGACCCCTTTTCACAAGGGGTCACATGGAAACAACAAGGGGCAATGGGTACAATTTAATCCTGAGATGATTCTGGTTGGACATGAGAGGGAAGTTTTTTACCATGGGAACAGTCACCCATTGGAATAATCTCCCCAGGGGAGGGGTTGACTCCACCACATTGGACACTTTGAAGACTCAGTTGGACAGGGTGCTGGGCCATCTTGTCTAGACGGTGCTCTTGCCTAGAAAGGTTGGACCAGGTGACCCTTGAGGTCCCTTCCAACCTGGAATTCTATGGTTCTATGATTCTTAGAAAAGACTGTTACAATTGCAGCTTCCATTAAGACTAAAGCAAGGCATCAGAGCTTGGTTGAAACACTGAGCATCCAGTTACCTGCACTAGCCTGTAAGCACTGCTGTAACCCTTGATATATTTCTCAAACTTCTGCAGTGTTACAAAGAATGCAAAAAGGAAAAAAAAAAAAAAAGAAACTTGAAAGAGCCCACTAGAAGACAGGTCCTTATGAATTCATACAAGATTTTTCTGACCTATTTCCTCTACAAAAAACGAGGAAAAAAACCCACGGAACATTTTAGCTTGTAAACCTAGACCACAGATGCTTATTATGCCACTCTCCACATCACAATTACCTCCCAGAGTCATCTGAAACATGGATGGTAGCATTGCTACTCAAGGCAGCTACTTACCTGCTCTTTTTCAAGCATGTCAGCTTTACGCAGTATTTTCATTGCATAAACATGCCCCGTATCTTTCTTCTGGACAAGTCGCACCTAGGAAGTATGCAAAAATTCAGATACAGGATTATCCCTACAACTCTTGACAAATTTGAGTATCAAGCCCTTGGCATCCATTTAATGAAATCATAGCCGATAATAAAACCAAAAAGCATTACCTAGCGCACAGTAATGACAAACAAGTTCTGTTAACTCTAAGAGATGAAGACATTTTAACAGAGATGACACATTGAGCAATCGTACACCCAAAGCAGAAGGCTCAAAGCCGCTTTCTCTGAGGAAGGCCACCAGAAGAGACTAGTGCAAGCGGCCCTCCAGCTCTCCCTCTTCCATATTTATTAGGTTTAAAGACAGAGGCACGTGACTGTTAAGCAATCTGCCACTGTTACAACATTTACCCTTCACTTGTATAAACTACGCAAGGCTTTAAACGTATTTTTAAATGGCACGGGTATTTGTTAGCCATCTTTTCTGGACTTACCTCTCCAAATGCTCCTCTGCCTATCACTTTCAAAGACTCAAAGTCTTCCAAACCAAGCCTTGTTCTCTTTAGGCGAAGAAACTCTGTTTCCTTCTGTGCATGTGCTGACCTCCTGATCCTTTTCTAGAGTTTAGGGGAGGAAAAAAGAAAAACCCCACAGTGAGGATTCTGCAGGTGGGCTCCATAGAGATCACAGCAATCCCACGTAAAGGTCCCAGATCTCCATTTATAAAAGAAAAATCGCTTGTATTTAACCATTAAGGTAATTTTCTTATATTCCTTACCTCTTCATCTTTTAAGCCTTCTTCTTCCATCATTTGTTCTAGCTTCTTTTGTCTATAGCAGAGACAAATTAGAAAAATAAAGGTTGAATCATTAACGTTGTTTCTTAATCACAGGCATCTATCCAACGCCTCTGGTCTAAGCTTGCTGCGAAAGGAGGGTGCAATGCCAGCACGTAACAAGTGTAAAAGGCACATAGGGGAGACTCAGACATGAGATTAATTTTGAGGAATCTAATATTACAGCTTTACCATTCTAGCCTTGTCACACACAGAATCCCAGCATGGCAAGGGTTGGAAGGGACCTCGGGAGCTCACCCAGTGCCACCCCCCTGCTCAAGCAGCCTCACCCAGAGCAGGGGGCACAGCACAGCACCCAGGTGGCATTTGAAGGAGACTCCACAACCCCCCTTGTCCACTCTAATTTTGACAATCTAAACCTGCCTTGAGCTTCACATCTTACTCAAGTGTATATTTTCATCATATATGAATGTAGATTGAGGAGATCTAGGTTCGATTCTTGTCTCTCTTTGACAGCTGGGTAAGTCACTTAAGACCACAGCCATAATAAATATTTAAACACCAAAGTCTCACTTATTCCAGGGAGAACTGGTTATTTAAACACATCTGTGGATCTGTGCTGTAAGTTCTCTGCATCTCCAACTCATCGTATACAGAATGAGAAAAGTTACTTCATATTTACTAATACCCAAAATGCTTGGGAAGAGGAAACATGTCTGTACACATTCTCCCCCTTCAAGAATCAGAAATATTTAGAGCCTTAGTAGAAAAAATACTATTTAGGAGAAAATAAAAAAGGAAGCAGGACTTCAGAGAGGGGAATGGTTTCAGAGGGCATGTGTAATGATTACCCTCTGGGAACTTTTTCTCCAACACCGATCATATTAATAGCTGGCTGAACTGGGACTGGTGTTTTGGGTTGGTTTTTTTTTTTTTTTTTCTCTCTCCATGTGTGTTTTTATTGCTATAACATTACAAATGTACTAAAAATTCCTTCTCCTTATGCAAGTCATTCTTCGCAAGATCCTCTTCCGGTCTCCTGGGCCACCACGCAGCTGCTGCGACGTGATAATATTTTGGGTTATCACTTCTTCCATCAGGCACATTTAAATCGCTCTGCCCTTATTTAAGTACCCAAGCGAGCCCTGCCTGGTCATCTCATTTCACAGTCAAAACAGTGACTCCAGTAGCAAAAGATGACTACTGCCATCCGCAGAATTAAATAGCTCAAATTAAATTCCCCCAAATATCCTTTACAGACCCTATCTGCACTTCAGCGCGCATTTTGTCAACACCATTTAAACTCCAAATTGCACATCTGCAGACACATCTGGTGTTAAAAAAAAAAAAAAAAGTGTAATTTGTAAAGTCCAGTTCAGACAAAATCTTGATCCTAAACAGAAAAAAAAACGTCACTGAGGTTTTAGAAGTAGACAACAGCGCTCGCAATAAAAAGCAAGAGCTATGCAAAGAGAAAGAAAGGAATTAAATCAGTGACATTTTCTGTTTGGATTAGACCTCAATCTCTCATTATTTATTTGAAGCTTTGAAGGAAACGTGCAGGCAAGTTAGTATTTATTTCTAAATTGCTTCCTCATTTCTACAGTTATTGTAGTTAGCAGGCATTCCTTTCGGATCGAGTTAGGGTTTTGGCAGGGAGTCTGCAAGGGAAGGAACACCGAACCTTTTTGAAAGTTCTGATTATAGACTACATGGCAAGCGGGGAGAACATCAGAAGTCCCAGCGCTACAGCTTGAGGGTGTTCAGCAAATTAGAGGGTTCCAGCCAAAGGAAAGTAACAGTAATACTTCCCAGTTAAATCGCTTGGTATATTTTGACCGATGTATTTCAAGAGATGCCAAAGGTTCAGCTAACTCACAGGCAAGAAGTGAGCACTTGGTGACAGTCCAGCAATCCATCATTGCCTTTGAACAGATTCTCTTCCTTTATCAGCTGACTCGATCACACATTATAATCCAAACTGAAACCGATACTCTAGAGCGAGTTTTAAATATTACAACCAGGGACAGAAAATGGGAAGAGGCAACAGAACAGACATGGGCAGGATAAACATTTGTAAACGTTGGTTTTCTACCTCAGAATTGTACTCGAATCATCCCAAGCACATCCCTAAAGTTAGTTTCTACTTAGTCACACAATCAAATACATGGGTTTTTAAAAGCTTGCTAACCATCATCTCCCTTTTGCATTTGCTCAAAAATTACTCAAAAAGCTCCGGCCTAAACTACCGTGGGATTCAGAAACCCAGTGGTTGCCTCCGGCTGCTCGTGCCAAGCCCCATCCCAGGTACCCACTCAGCAAAGGCCACCTGGTTTTGCTTCGGCTCCAGAAAACTAAACGCAGTTAATATCCATTACCCGGTTAGGAAAGGAAGCAAGAAAGAGTTTTACCTCATCTCTCGTTCTTCGTGCTGTGCGATGAGATTGCTGTAGAAGTTTTCTAACGTCACCTTCGTCATCGTAACTCGCTCCTTGGTGTGATTACTCATGGACGAGCATGGCGTCGGGCCTGTCATTGCCATGGCTGTTGGGAAAGAGAAAGGGAGGAAACATTTGACATTATAAATGACAAATAACCTTCACACGAGCATTGCAGTCACTTAAGCGATGCTGAATCACCGAGTTCAGATTTTAACAACAAACGCTAACAGCCCAGTTGTCTGAACTAAGTAGGGAAAAGTCTTACAAAATGAAAGGTACGAACCAAACTTCCTGTTTTGACCATTTTTGATGTGAAAATAAGAGGGAAGGAAACTTAAGAAACATGATGCCTCAAACCCCACAATTTTAGGCAGCGCTGTTATTTCTCCCAATATATTCTATCTTCAATCAATATTAAAAATTCAGACATATCACACAAACATCTCATCCAGCAGTTCCTCCTCCTACGACCCTTGCAGAAATAACTCCCAACAGTTGCCCGCTGCCTCTTTTGCTGTGAACTTTATTAAAATCCTGAAAGCCAACCCAATAACGGAGCCACGGAGGAAGGAGACAAAAAGGCATTTAGTTGCTTTTAAGCACTCTCACTTTTACTCGATGCTTTCACACAGAAATCTGGCAAAAATCCAGAGGACCACAGCCTTTGATCAAGTTGTAGCTTAAAAAAGAAAATAAAAAACCCAACCCACTACCCTGGTAGAAGTATCCTATATTTACATACTGGATTCTCTGCAGAAATAAATACATCAGAGTCTGCCCCTTCCAACCGGTAGCGCAGTTTCAGGGCGTATTTGACAACCCAGCTCCGCTTTCTAAAATGCATTAAAACGCAAAGATTTCAAGCGTAAAAATACCTCAGCCTCGCTCTCCTGGTCACAACCTAACTCGCAGTAAGGTAACAGAGTTTTGCAACTCTTACTAGAAATTGCAGACAGATATAGGTTAGATGCCCACTTCCCGTTTTTACCATGCCGGGCGCTGGCACATTTGAGGAGTTATTCTTTTTCTGTTTACTTTTTGCAGCTCTTCACAAGGCATCATTATTGTGCCTTTGCAAATCATGCCCTTTACGGACACCAACTATTTTGTTTGCTGCGCTTACAGGCTCGTTCACGGAAAAGATAACAGCGTGGGAGCCGGTAAGAACCTCCAGCTCTGTGTTTTCGGAGATGGAGCTGTGTTTTTACGGAGGAGCAGCTCCAAGTGACACCGCGCCGGTGGCAGGTCACCTTCTCCGCACACCCCCAAGGAGATGGCACGGTACATCCCTGCGCGCTGTAAGCAGGTAGGTGTGAAAGCCATGCCCCTGGTTTTCACTTCCTAAGGAACAGAATATGAAAATTATCTGGCAAAAGGGGGTTACACGGGGGTGCGGGGAAAACCAAACCAAACCAAAACAAAACAAAACAAAAAAAAACAAGAAAAAAAAAAAAGGGGAAGAAATGGGAAAGTAAGCGGCTGGAAGGCAGCAGTGCCAAAGCACCTATTGGGGCTCGGGTGCCCTCTCTGCTGGGACCGGCGCTCAGGGCCAGCCGAGAGCGGCATGGTGCCGGGCA
>NW_009260514.1:47808-48412 GCF_000687185.1 Egretta garzetta | reverse complement strand
GGGCGGCGGACATTTTATTTCAAATCGGCCTTTTGCTCCCTTGGGCCCAGCCAGAGG
The DNA here is from genome assembly GCF_000687185.1 of Egretta garzetta. Classification (NCBI taxonomy): domain Eukaryota; kingdom Metazoa; phylum Chordata; class Aves; order Pelecaniformes; family Ardeidae; genus Egretta; species Egretta garzetta. Next base: position 48,355 of record NW_009260514.1, on the reverse strand, counting down.
CGCCGGCGCTTCAAGCCGTAGGGTGCCAGCCTGCCTGAGGTGCTCCCGCAGGCCTGGGGAGCCCTGTCCTGCTTCCTCCCCATAATGGCGCGGTGACCAGCAGCTCCACAGCGCGTGGCCTCGCGCCTCGGAAGTTGGGGCTTCCCCATCCCCACCGGGGCCATCGGCGTTGGGTCGCCGTGTGGTGACTGCAGGGGTGAGGCGTACCCAGGGACAGAGGTGCCACCAAGCCCCCGAGGGTCACCTCAGCTGCCCAGGGCTCAGGCCCTCGGCCCCAGAGGAAGCCTCCATGCACGTTTAGGGGGGTAGATGGGCCGATCCGCAGAGCGTGCCGAGTGGGACGCGGCCATTTCCAAGAGGTTTGAGCTTTGCATAGGGAGGTCCCCTCAGTTTCATCCCCTGGCTCTGAAGTCTGGCACAGCCCGAAGATCGAGGGGACGGAGTGTACCCTCAGCAAGTTTGCTGACGACACAAAACTGGGAGGAGTGGCTGATACGCCGGAAGGCTGCGCTGCCATTCAGCGGGGCCTGGACAGGCCGGGGGGGGG
>NW_009260514.1:35458-47496 GCF_000687185.1 Egretta garzetta | reverse complement strand
GAGACCCCACCTGGAGTACTGTGTCCAGCTCTGGGCTCCCCAGTTCAAGAAAGATGAGGAACTCCTAGAGAGAGTCCAGAGGAGGGCAACTAGGATGATAAAGGGACTGGAGCACCTCCCCTAGGAGGAAAGGCTGAGAGAGTTGGGCTTGTTCAGCCTGGAGAAGACTGAGAGGGGACCTCATCAACACGTACAAATGTCTTAAGGGCGGAAGTCACGAGGATGGAAGCAGTCTGTTTGCAGTGGTGTCCAGCAACAGGACAAGGGGCAATGGGTGCAAACTGAAACATAAGAGGTTTCAGTTGAATACAAGGAAAAACTTCTTTACTTTGAGGGTGCCCGAGCCCTGGCCCAGGCTGCCCAGGGAGGTTGTGGAGTCTCCTTCTCTGGAGATATTCAAAGCCCACCTGGATGAAGTCCTGTGTAGATTGTTCTAGGAGAGCCTGCTCTAGCAGGGGGGTTGGACTAGATGATCTCCTGAGGTCCCTTCCAACCCTTGCGATTCTGTGATTCTGTGATCGTTTCAGGGGAGGAAGGGCTCCCACGTCCCAGCTCAGCAAACACTGACGGGCAGTGAGACCCGATTGCGTCTCAGCTCTCATCTGCTCTCCAGGAACATCTGAAACCGTCGGCTTGGGTAATGGTTTGGCTGGGCTTGGGAATCTAATGGGGAGCGCTGAGGAATGGCGTGACGAAAGAAATGCAATTCCATAGCCACCCCACATGTGTGGAGATACTAGCAAAAGAGGATTTTGCTTTGCTTTGGTTTATTTACATGTCTACAAAAAAAGCAAGTGCAATGCAGAGGGTGAAAAAGGTTTTTATTCTTAACAACATCAAGGAGTTCTTGGGTTTTAATCGCTCAGAAATACCTTCTGCACATGCAGTTGAGGTCTATCAGCAACAGAGGAATTTCAGGATTTAAAACAGCGTGTAGAGACCCTACATGATGGGAATGCTGATATGTTTGTAACACACATGACTGAGATTTTATTTCTGAAAGACTTTTTGCAATTAAACTGGACCTTGCTTTGCTGAGATGGAGTGGGTCAGTTCAATACTAAAGTTGAATAGCAAAATCACACGCTGCCTCTTTCAGGAAACGCATGTGGCCTCATGCAGCTGGTTTTCTGCCGAGAAAATCTGGAGCAGTGTGGGAGCTCTTGGAGAGGATTTCATGTGAACAAAGACAAGGTAGGAAGTCTTGAAACAAAAGGCTGAACAAATGGCGACGCTGGAAGCTGATTCTCATCTCTTCCACCAGCAGAATAAGGTGAATGTCGAGGGCTTTGGCCAGGAGGGTGGGGGTCACTGTCAACTTCTACCTCTGTGGCCTGGCAAAAGTTTGCCACCCTGAAGGAAAACCCGAGGGATGAGAGGCTGAAAACATCCTACATGCTGGAGAAGCAGGAAATAACAAACCTTTGGACCTGAAGTATAAGGGAAGTCACGGCTAGAGCAGAGCAGGGCAGAACCGCAGGCAGGTGTGAAGTGGAAGAGAATCTGTATGAGGAGGTAACTGCTGCTTCAGGAGTCAAACCATCAGACTGCAAGTGAGCCTGTGAATATGCAGATGAATGAACCAAACTCCCTGCTACGTGTGGCCTAGAGGAGCTACAAAGAGCTGCCACGGCCCTAAGAAACAGAGAGGGAGGGCCCTGCCACAGAAGGAGAGATTCTGGCTGGTGACAAAGGACCCCATGGCACAGCCACAGTGCTTGGCCTGCCTGCTAGGGAGAGAACCTGGGGCCTGGTAAGGGTCTCTCTCTGTTCAACACCTAGGAGTAGTTAATGGAACAAATGGATGTTATTTTTCTTTTGCAGTTCACCTTTGCACTAGAGCTTTTCCTTACAACATCACGTCTAAAGCAATGGATGGACTGAGCTGGATTGGGGCTAGTGGGATAAGTTCTGTGGCTGGGTGCTAGGATTTCTCTTGCTGCCCAGCTCTTTGATTTGAAGGAGGTCAAAAAGGTCTTGTGGGTTCCAGTTACTCTTTGGGGTCTTCACGTACTGCAGCAAATCCAGCTGCTTTAATGGAGGGAAGCCCTGCTCTTCTTCCGTCAGTTCCAGCAGCTGCTTCATCAGGCTCGAAGTCTCATCTCTGCTGATGCTGTTGTAGAGATCTGAGGGATCTTGGCTCTTCTGAGAATCCCACAGGGCATTCGAAAGAGAAATATCCCTGCTGCTGGCTGTGTGCACGCTACCTAGGGCGTTGTGGAGCCACATCAGGCGCTTCAGCCCTTGAAACGCCCTCCCTTTGTCATGCATGAGCTGATGCTCCGTCACTGCCCTTTTACTGCAAGGGGAAGAAAGAGTTAATTAGGGAACAAGCACAGCTGGCTCTAAGCTCTTATTTCAGATGTGGCTGATTTGCATCCATCAATCTTGGATGCTTCTCTAAGCTGAGGAGGGAGCAGTGGTGGTGTCCACCCCCGAGGCCAGGCTAGCAGTGCTGGTGCCCGCAGCCAGCCTGACCCTCGCAGCCCGCAGCGGGAGCGCTCCCACGCAGCCCAGCTCGGGCAGACAGTTCCTGAAGGCGGGAAGCTGAAACACTCTGTCATTCCCACAGGGTAGACCTTGAATCGCCTGCTCGGTTTGTGGGGTTTTTTTTAAAAAAAAAAAAAAAAGGCAAACTGGGGAGACAGTGACAAAATTACCTTAGCAGGATTAAAGAGCTCTTACAGAGATTTGGTCTTTCCCAAATTTGGGTTCTTTTCAGAGGTTTAAATACCAAAATAAAATTCCCTCTTCATGACCTTAGTGTTCTAGGATTGTTGGGTTTGCTTCTTTCCTTCCAGAGCTGTACATCAGAGGTGATTTAACTGAAATCAGTGATGTCCATGAAGTGAAAACAAATCCTTATTTTCTTCAGATATACCAAAAATTTTGAGCCAAATGTGACTGGGGAGGGCAGGCTAATTCTGGGATGCAAACATTTCTGGATTTCAGGCTCTTTCGATAACAGCTAACTGCAGCTGTAGGCTCCCCCTGCAGATTTGGATCTGAATGGGAACTTAAATATGGAATTATAGTATGTGCCATTGCCATGGCTTGCGTTGAACATCCTTACGTGGTTTGCTACACTGTGTTTGAAAGCGTCAACTGAAATGTATACGCTACACATCTAAAAATGCAATTGGTCTAATTCTATACTGCATACAGGGTGATGTAAAATGTTGCCCTATCAAATGTATAGAATTTTCCTTCCATCATATCCTGGAGTAAATGACAGCAGTGGAGAATACAGCCCATTAAATCAAAGGCAAGCAGTCTTCTAATGATATTAAGTAAAAGGGTGATATTGCTTACTTTTCGGTGTCTTGACACGTTGCAAAACAGGCAAAAAAAAGAATTGCCAAAAACATAACCATCTGCAGAGATCTCTGGGGCAGGAACATTTTCTCTCTTCTTTAAATCTGCTCCACAGGACAAGAAGCTGACGGTACGATCAGAAATCTTTTCTCTGTTCTTCCTTTCACCTGACAAAATGAATTTCAGCCTTTAAGCACTGGTAAAAAGCGGAGCATTGTACTATGGTACATCATCCCCAGACCTCCCAGAACATCCAACATGTGCATTTGTAACATACACCAGTAAGAGACGAATAGATTTCACAGATATTTCTAGATTTCCTTGCTAAGAGTCCTAAACCTCCTTTTCCACTGCTGCCTCTATACTACTGCCCACTCTTGCGCATTTGCGAGCACAGGAGAGATCATTTCCTTTAAAACTGGCAAGAGACGTTCCTGCTAAAAACTTAGCAGAACTCTAACAAAAAGATGAGGATTGCAGCCTAAGAAATCTGTGACCAAAAGAAAGAGTTTAAGATCGGACCATGCAGATCAAGTTGAAAGTTGTACTCAGCCCTGGGATTTGGACCGTTAATAATACAGCCTTTTCCACGAGCGATGCAAGTGCTGACATCCAAATCTGTCACTGCATGAGGATGATATTAGACTGAGACTGGATTTCTTTTCTCTAAAAAAGTGGATTTCTGGCTTAGGGAAGTGACAACTAGAAAATGTAATTGTGCAGTGATTATTTTCACCTAATTAGTACCTGTATTCAGTTACGTACCTGCTCCTGGCTTTGGTACGCCTCTATCTACCCATCCTTTCAACTCCACCGCTCCTTTATCGCCAAGTCTATCGCTAAAATTTCTGCATTTTTCACACTAATGACTGTACCCTGCTTTTAAGATTGGCTCCAGCCTGTCCCTTAGTTATTTACTAGCAAATCCTGTATTAACTGTTACATCAAAACCTAAATGGACAACAAAACAAAAGTTGCAGCATTTAAATTGTCATGTAAGAATAGTAAGGTTATGTTCCCGTATAATGAGGCTACTGATTTTTTGAAGAAATGCTTCTTTATATGCAGAAGCAGTTTGGGTTTATAAAAACCTCAGCATCTCAAATGACTTTTCATTTTCCTAACTTCAATATTGAATTGTCAATGACTGGCTAGAAAGGCAAATGATATCATACGTTTGGTTGTAACAATTAAGCTTGTTCTTAAGAAAGTCTGCTCCACTAATTGCTGAAGTAATTTCCTTGGACAATACCTTCAAATGAAACTCGGCATGAAGGAACAAATAGGTACTAGGTCCAATTTAAAAATGTCTGTATTAAATGCAGATCTATCCACATAAATGTACATATAGATATATGTGTATTTACACGCTGTATGATATTTTAGGTTACGCTGATGTAGAACCCCTGCTCATGCATAATGGATAAGCTCTACCTTCCTATTGCAACCAACAATAAACTATGTATTAATGAAAAAGCATCTTCCAGTTAGAAAAGTAACATTATCCACTTACTGTTGATCTTGTAGAGATCGCGGTGAAGTTCTGATCTCCACAGCTGTGTCTCTTTGCCAGTCTTGCGGTGACGTTCCAGTTGCAATGACAACAAGTGCCTCGCACCATCTTTTATAGCTGCCCAGAAACGAGAGAAACAATAGAAATGATCTCTACAGCACTTTGTGACTAAGACCTTTCCTCTCGTGTCAGTGAAATGAGACAGCTCCCTGTTTCCAGTGATAATCTTGGATTCTAAAATGTTCTGTTCAGCTGTGACTAAGGAAAAGATCACAAATTTGCAGTCAGTTTCTTATTCCTTTGCTGCCTCTCCTGTTTTGTGAGAACTTTTTATTCTAACACAGCGTTCCTGTGCCCCAAGACGATGGGAAAGGGATATTCAAGCCTGCTGTTCCACTGCTGGTCAGGAAAAATGTCTCTGGTATGCAAAAGAGATCTCCCTCCTTTGTCGTCCTCATGGACTTACGTACAGGACACTCATGTTGTGTAGGAGGAATCTAAATCAACAATACTGATGAACTCTGTTAGGCCAGTTATCATATAGTCAGCAAAATGGGACCGTTATTCACAGAAAATCTGAGGAGTTGGTAAATAAGATCCCAGTGGATTTTAACGTTCAGTACAAATTTCATTTAAATCTGTTGATTGTACAGTAAAGATGGTTGGTTTAAATCTTTGGAACTGCGGAGATACAGAGAAGATTTATCAACTGACTGAACAATAAAAATGCAAGTAGCAGCTCAGGCAATAAGCCAAATTCTGGTACGCTTTGAAACCCTAGGAGTTGATGCCATGCAAGGTTTGGCATTCACTTTAGGATCTCTAACCAGGTAATTTCAACAGAATTTGGATACTCAGGATGTGGCTGGACCACTAGGCTGACACACTAGTCTGCTTAAGAGGACCAGTTCCTACTTCTCAAAGTGAAAGAAAGTAAATGTGTTTGTCATCTGTGAGGAAAAATTCCCTGGAAAGATTAAAAAGGTAATTTGGCTAGTGTTTCCTTTCACATAGGCACAGCCATACCTTCCCGTTAAACCCAGTCTCAGGTGGACGCAAACATATTGTCCAAATGGAGACAGGCCCTATTAGCAGTGCTCGCATGACCTCATCTATTCTCGCAGCTTCTATGGCCATCAAATTGCTTTTTATTATATTCCTCATGACAGCTTATTTTGAGCCCCGCTATTTCAGAGCAATCAAAGAAGCGTTCCTGATTTCATTACGCCAGTCCCAATTGTTAAGGAGAGTGTCACTCATTAAAGAGAACAAAGTGTATCGCCAATTAAAGATGACATTTGCTAAATGTTGGTGAAACAAGGGCATGCTTCACATCTTAGTTTCCAGGGTAGCAGTTACACTGCAGTTACACTGAATTATCTGCCTGCGAAACCAAGGTTTCTTAGTTACATCTGCAAGGGCTAATAAGCGTTGGCCAAAGTCATGTCCAAAACATCTGGTCTAATTCATCCTTGAACTTTTTGAGTCTCTATTTTATAATGGGTTTTCATTGAATGCAGTTACTGGCGTCTCCAACGGAAGAACTAATGTGGCGTTGATGTGAGTGGCCGTGGGCAGGCCAGAGACGCTGCCAGGGGATCAGTGAATGGGCACTTGAAGCATTCCATAATGGCCAAACCGCATTGCCGTGGCTATGCTCTTCCCCTGGATATTTCTTTCCATCCGAGGACTTAGACGAAGTCAAAATAACCCTGGACATGACTTTGTGACATCTCCTTGAGAAGCATCTGTGAGGACAGACTGCGCTGAAGTGACGATAGATCTTTGAGGAGCATCTGGCACAAAGACTTACTGGGACCAGCAGCGCAGTCGGGAAGAGATGCTTGCAGGGATTGATTTCCACGGTTTGCAATATTTCTAAAGGAAGTGTAAAATGGGTTGAATGCACAGCTTATACCACAGCCATGCACATAGCAGTATTTCTAACTATGAGTGGAACGTTGCTAATTTCACAAGGAGAAATTGCACAAAGAGCACAGATATTTTTAGCTGGTATAGATTAATCTCTGCAAGAGCCCTGAACAGCGTAGAGCCGACTAAGAGCCCATTTTGCCAGGGGAGTAACCAGCAAGCCCAGCTGATGGGAGTTTGGTTACCTCGCTTGGCCTCCCTCCAAGCACACTTGGAGCCATCAAAGGTTTTGGCCCTGGCTTCAAAGCCTTTGCTCCCACCCTCTGGCTTTTCCTGGTCCTAAGGCCTGACTTCGCCGTGGAGGCTGCCTTTGCTGTTCAGTCACCTTGTTCAGTGGGAGTGTTTGAGCGAGGAGGGCTGTGCAAATAATGGTTTCCCAGTGAGTGTTTCTTTTGTTTTGCTTTCCAGTCCTCTCCCCAGGGAGCCAGGTGGGGGAGGAAGGGAATATGGCTTGCTGCAGAGCTGAAAGAAAAAGGAAGGAGAAAGCCTGGAGGCCCAGTTGAGGGGGAAGAAGGAATGGGAGGAGGGAACAGAAAGCAAAGCAAATGTGCAAAGAGCCTCGTTAGGGCAAGGGGGACCCTCTTGCCTGGGGTTTGAAAACTTAATTAAAGAAAGACTACAGCATCAAAGGGATCCTCTATCCTTAGGGAGGTCGACAGACAGATCTGATGAATTTTGTCTACGTGCTGTTCTCTTATTCACCAGTAACAGGAGTGTGGGCTCCAGAAGGCTTCGTGCTTCTCTAATGTAAAAATCGACTGGTTTTTTGGATTGTTTTGGGTTTTTTTTCCCCTAACTGCTCTTAGCCTAACAGACTAAAATTCTCATGAGCTGTTCAGTGCGGCGTGTGGAAAGAAAGACACCGCCCTGTTGAGAGGAAACTGTCTGACCACACTTGGATGGTAAATATAGTTCCCCTGAGCTGCTGGTGAAGCAGCTGCTAATGAATGGCTGCTCACCCTTCCTGGCCTCCCTAATTGAGAGATCAGAGGAAATAACACCTCGCAGCAAACCCAGAGGCCACCAAGCCTTTTGCACCACCACACCCATGTCACTCGGCATTACGGGGGCCATCAGCAGCCCTCTGCCCTGGGGAGGAAGGAGCCAGCAGCAGCACCGCCTCGGTAACCATTGAAAGGAGATGAAATTCAGCTCCTTGAGAGAGCAAGCTCCAGGCTTCCCCTCTGTTTGGGTGCTTATAATAGCTCTTCCATACCACCTTCTTATTGCTGGGGGGGACAGTCTGGTGCGATCCAGAGAGGCGTAAGTAATCACATTGGGGGGGGTAGGCTCCAAGGCCAGCGTCTAGGCTGCATGGGCAGTTTTAAATCCTGGCCCCTAATCCATTACATACTGCATCATCCCAGGGAGAACTCCCATCTTCCAGGGGATTCAAATTCAGAGTTGAACAGCAGTGAGTCAGGCTCACGCTTTGAATTTTCCAATTTTTGATTTCAAGCCAGATTTCCAGAAGTGCCCGGGACTCACAGCTCTATCTGAACACAGTAGCAAGGGTAAGTGTTTTGTCCTGCAAAACCTGCCCTGGAGCCAAGCCTGAGGGTGACTCTTTCTTTTTCCTTCTCAAAATAGTCTCCAGAGGGAGTATTTTCTGTGTGCAAAAGGAATTCAGGTGAAGCCAAGACCTTTTTGCTGCTTCTCTAACATCCACCGAGCTTTCTGAGCTTATCCCTGGTCCGACAGTGTTGCCATATGCCTGGACAAGCCTGCCAAGAACCTCGACTGAGCAGAAACAAAATAAAAGGAGGGGTATCCCCCGGTGTGGTGGGGCCTGAGGAGCTGGCTGGGATCTGCCCCTGGGAGAGGAGTGCCGCCACCAGGTGCCCACATCAGGGTCTGGCTGGGCCGGGGAGGAGGTGGGCAGTGGGTGCTGACCCCAGGGCAGTGGTTCAGCCCTGTATCCTGCTTGAGAAATGGGGGCCCTGAGGTTACCTGGGAATCAGCCATCTTGTCCCCAAGACAAGAGGGGGTGCCCAGTTGCTAATGTCTGCAGGACCAAGAAGGTATTTCTTAAAGGACCAAATTGGCCAAGAGCTGGTTTGGATTTCTTATTTCTAGAGCCGGCAAATGGAGTACCGGCCCCGAGGGAGAGCGGTGTGTCAGTCTAGTCTGCCACCATGCAGAGGTCGTGGGGCTCCCAGCACAAGGCCTGGGGTTGTAATCAATACCCAGCCCTCGGATGAAAAAGATGCAGAAGGAGGTGGGACCCCAACAACAGCAGAAGGCTCACACCTGGAAAGCTGGGGGTGAAGGTTGAGGAACTAAGAGTCTTAAAATGACGTCATTCAAATACATGGACGTCTTGCTAACTAATCCCGATGTGCTTGAGTCTTGGAGACATGCTGCGTCCCTGCACTGGATGCTGAGTGTGTTAGTTTAAATCTATGATGTATAAATTACAGTCTCTTGTTTCATTCTCCCTTTACTTAAGGGCTGAGGCACAGCTAAAAGCTTTCACCGTGTACAAATTTATGCATTTTAAAAGCAAGGGAATAAGGGACAGGGACTTGTACCCTGTAAACAGAAGAGCAGTTGTGGCAGGAATAAGCTTACGCAAGCTGGTGGTAACATATCTAAAGATCAGACAAGTGTAAGTCACTATCTCTCTAAAAAATAGCTGTGAAGATGAGTCTATTGGCAGGATGTGAAAATGGGTTGAATCCACAAGAACTTCACAAGCAGCTAGCTGAGGTGTGACTACGTGCGTTCAGTTTTGTGACTGCAGGCTTATCCCCTCAGACCAGTTCCTGTTGTGTACATGTAATGATGTTTCCTAGCAAAAGACCTTTCTGTAGATACAATCGTGCCAGTAAATAAGTATTTTTGCTAATGACTAGTTTCGCTTGAAGAGCAACTCTAAGAGATCCTGTTGCTGGCAGAAGTACTCTTTAGTAAATCTTGTCCGTCTCCCTCAGTATCCCTTAAATTTGGCTCACATGGCTGAGGTTTCTTCCAAACCATAATGGCTAGAATATGTGCATTTTCTTACACAAGGTTTTAATCTTGGAAACCATGACAGCAGCTTGAATAGAACACCTTCATGTCGGTGCAGTCGTGAATTCTGGCTGGTAGATAACTGTGTTGCACTGTAATTGTGCAGGCGTTAGGTGCCTTTTCAATCTCACCTTGGCCCACCTGTTTAAAGGAGATCTGGTTTTGTTTGTAAGGTCAATGTTCTCTCCTTCCTTTCATGGAAAATCTGATGGACCTAAAAGTTCTGTACATCTCATAAATACCAGACAGGAATGGTGTTTTCTTACTGCAAAAGCAAGAGAGTTGCAGCAGGATTTTTCAAACCATCTTATAAACTTGGAATAAGGAAGAAAGTAACGTAACATGGTGCAGCTTTCCTGTAGGTGTATATGTACACATATATAGTGACACTCAGAGCTGATTCAGGGTATCATCTTTCGGAGGACAATCAAATTGCTGACTTCTGAATTACTGCAGTGCCATGTGGCTGTGTTGGGGCATCCTAAAACCGACGGTGGAAATACGTTGGGTTTTTAGCTGAGTACAGTTGCCTCTGTTCTGACCTCTGCCTTTTGTCACAGTTAGTTGCCACATTCAGTGAAAATGGATGATGTTTGGATGACATGCTTTTTATGGTATGTGATCTATAAAGCATGGTGATGGGCCTAAGCCCATGTAAGAAGTACCTTGAATAGGACAGGTAGTGTGTCCTAGATGAGTGCTGAGCGCCCTGTTTACTTTGCAGGAGGCAAATCTACTCCTGAATAAATCATTTGTTGCCAAGTCTGTCATCTGTAATTATTTTCCTATGTCATGTGTAACTTTGGTAATGAAGTTAAAAGATCTGTTAAGATTACAAGGTTGTCTGAGTTGCTCTCTAAACTAATGTTCAGTGTGTTTTGCTTTCTTTTTTATATATATTAATTATTGCAGAGCTTAAATAGTATTTCAAATGTATTTTATGTTATATGAGGCAGGGTCTAGTTAATGTTGCAAATGCCAGTTGAGAAGGGAGGCAAGCATGGGAAATCACCATCTTAAAGAAGCCATGAAGTGAAATGGCTGAACAGCCCCAAGTCAGCTTCAAATTATTTCCTTTGTGTGCCTCAGGAAATTAACCGTCAACTAATTTAGATTACAATGCATTAGATTTCTTTAATTAAAAGCAGGTAACTGTCAGATAATTGCACACATGATAAAGATACTTTAGAGCATCAGTTACCTCAAAATCCTTGTTTTTCTGTCCCTTGGCCAATTTTTGGGAGGATTTTACTGAGAAGAGGCTCTTAAAAATTATGAGGGATGCTGCAAAAGATTTTTGAAAATTCTAATTAATTATATGAGCTGGCTGTATTTAATTCCAGGTTGTATTTTTTTTACATGCTGGTACAATTCTAGTAGACTGCAGACGCCCCATCCTTTGCATGGTTCCTGCTTTGAAAACACAGTGCACACGCATTAATTTGTACTCAAAATGCCTTATCACAGATAGTATTACTTGTACCAGATAAATCTGTCTTGTCTGGCCAAGTCAAAAAGGTGAAGTCTGGATTAAACACAACCTACGGATATGGCTGCAAAGTGACGCTTTGGGAAGTTACTGCAGCAACAGCCCTGGCTGGGTTCCTCACACGTTATCTGATAACCCAAAACAAGGGTTGTTATCAGCAACCCCTCTGGAGCAAGTTATTTTTTTAACTCATTGTAAAACTCATGGTTTATGTCCTAGCTAAATCAATGGGAGTTCAGTAAAGCACATCAACACCACTAACAATACCCTCTGTAACTAAAATTCCTCAGTTCAAATCCTCATTTTCTATTGAGCGCTGAAGAAAAATCACTTCCTTCTTTTGTGCCTCAGCAGGCAGAAGGCCAGACAAAAAATTTACCAAAACCTGTTGGTTAACACCGGGTTGCTCTACACCTTTATTTAAAGCCCCTGCCCATGGAGAGAAGTAGCTGTTACCGAATCGAAGCTTTCATACATGTAAAACCCTACCTGATGAGGGGATGATGTTTAAAAAACCGGGCCTGAATGCATCCTACTGGCTTACAGAGACGTAACAAGAGAAGAAAACCTTCTTTTTCCTTTTTAGCCCACAAAACAGCCTCCTTGTGCGTGCTGCCGTTTCCTGATTTCAGGGACCTGAAATCTTCCCTCGATCATCGGTTTCTAAAGCGAATTTTTGGGCGAGAGGAGCAGCCTCGGTGCTCCCGCCGCTGTCCCTGAGGAGGAGCCCGCCCGCCGCCCATTTGGGGCCGCGCGGAGGCGGCGGGATTAAGCGAG
>NW_009260514.1:34808-35083 GCF_000687185.1 Egretta garzetta | reverse complement strand
TTCCCGGAGTGCTCCCGGCGTGGCCTTGGCCGGAGATGGCGCTGCTTCTCCCCCCACCCCCGGCGCGTGCGGCTTCCCCGAATCCCGCTCCAAGAACAATGGAGGCCTTCTCCCGCGCAGCGCTCCCCCTGCAGGCCCGGCCCCCCCCGTAATCCGGGGCAGGGGAGAGAGGCGCAGAGAAACACCCCCCTTCAAAGTTGGGGGCTTTAAAAGTAGCCAGAATTCCCTGAAGTAGTGAATTTTAATCACGATTATGAGGTAGCAGGTAGGTTTTG
>NW_009260514.1:23214-34091 GCF_000687185.1 Egretta garzetta | reverse complement strand
AGAGCACTGCTGCTGGAGTTCCTGGGAAAAGCAATCAACAGAATTACTTCCCTTGTAAGTGAATAAACACTTGCCATGCATTAAATATACATGAGCTTTTTTTTTTTTTGTCCTAGCAATGCATCGTGACTCTTGTCCGCTGGACTGCAAGGTTTATGTGGGTAACCTTGGAAACAATGGCAACAAGACTGAATTAGAGCGAGCTTTTGGCTACTATGGACCACTGCGCAGCGTATGGGTGGCAAGAAATCCTCCCGGTTTTGCCTTTGTGGAATTTGAAGATCCACGAGATGCAGCTGATGCAGTAAGAGAACTAGATGGAAGGTAAAACGTGCTTCTTGCGTGTTTGGCGTGCCTGGTGAAAATAAGAGAAATTGTGGGTAGTGATACAGTTTAAATTGGGAAGCTTCAACTGGCAGAACCAAGGACTTGACACATTTGTTGTGCAATATTTATTTGTACAGTGGTATAAGAGTAGTCTTTCTTAATAGTGCAGGAATAGCATTGGGACGGTTAATTTTACATTTTGGAGTTGGGACTCCCAAAGTTAGATGTGACTTGAACCTTGTGGTGCGCATTAGTTAAATTCAAGATGGTGTTACTGTAAAAAGGCAAAACTGATCCAGGGGATTTTCCTTGGTTCCTTCTCTGCCTGCTTTAATAGCACGGTAAGCTTCTAGAATTGGCCAAACCTTTTGTTTGCTGTGCCGGAGTCTACTTTTTTAGACTCTGAATGCTGCGTACTTTGACTAATGTGTATACACAGAATGTTTTTTCTCCCCTTGTTGTCCATCCCTTTTCCCTCTCTTGATTCGGTAGGTCTTTGCATGCAGACTTGTCCCTAGACATGCTAACTGACGTTAGTCTCTTTTCCCAGAACCCTCTGTGGTTGTCGTGTCAGAGTGGAGCTCTCCAATGGTGAGAAACGGAGTCGGAACCGTGGTCCACCTCCATCCTGGGGCAGGCGTCCTCGAGACGACTACCGCAGAAGAAGTCCTCCTCCTCGTCGCAGGTACTCTAGGTCAAAGTACGCTCATTGGCACTGTTACCACTTAGTATCCTAGAAGCAGGCTTTTTTAAAAGCATGTTGATGGATAACATTCATCTATATGATCGTAATTCGGAGATGGCATATGCTAAAAAAAACCCCCAAACCCCACAAAATCGAGGTGAACTTAAGTTGTGTTGAATGTTGGCTTTTGTCCTTAGGTCACTGTGCAAGTTGGTAGTCAGCGCCCTCTGTCCTGGACTTATCCTCGTTCCTCCTAAAATCTGCTCATCTTCTAGTCACACTTTCCCTTTCTTCCCCATACTTCAACTTAGGCTGTTCCTTTCCTTTATTCCATAATGGCAAAACATGACATACAGCAGCTTAGCATTTCCATACAGATGTGTTTCTCCGCTTTGTTTGCACAATTTAAATATTTTCCAAGTAGGCAGCTGTTTAATAATAGATCAAGTAACAGTTGCTCTAAACATCTAGAATCTTTACACTTAGTTTGGAATTAAAACATCGTGTGATGATCCTGTCACTTGAGGTTTGCAAACCTGGCTCTAAAATATAGCAGGATTTTTGGTAACTGACCCGTTCTTGGACCCAGACTAGCTTGTCTGGTGGTTTAAGTCTGCAACGTGGTTTTTGCAGGACTGAATTTACCTGTTGCAGGTGAGTGAAGTCCTTACAAGTCAGGGTTTCAAGCTTACCCTTTTGCTGTTGAAAAATAACACATTAGGAGTATTTGTTAGCTAATAGATGGTTGTACTGATGGCTTGTTTTTCATTTTTTTTATGCTTTTTGGTCCATCTATTAATAAAAATGAACCCGTTACAGAGTCACCATCATGTCTCTTCTCACCACCCTCTGAGTCTGCATTAGCCAGTCAACTAGCCCTTTCAGCGTCATGTGACCAGCGCGCCCCATTCAGCTTGGCTGGTGTCGTTTCACATGACCCAGGCATGGCCAGTCGTCAGGTTGCACCGCCCTTTGGTTCCCGAGCATGCTGTTTTCTCTCAGCCTTCTCTCCAACCTTAACCAAATCGGCAGCAGCCACCTCGACCGCCCACACATTCCCGGCCAATCAGCTCAGCTGTTTATTTACCAAATGTCTTCACAACAACTACAGCAGCAGCCTTCGGCTAACAAAAAAGCAGGAAAAATCCACAACACCCCCTTCGCCAACCAACTAAATACAACGCAACATCTGGCAAAACCTTTTCAGCAAATTCTTCTTGGCAGTCAGTCCGGCAGCCTCACCTCACCATTTCTAGCTTGTTGAAACCAAAAACTAGTAAGTTTTTCCTGCTTATACAGTTTACTGCTGGTTAAAATAAGGAGTAAGCGGCTTATAAGTAATTACTTTTCTCAATCAAAGGCTGGCTGTGCATAATTGAGTGGTAACGTACATATGTTGCTTGAGAAAACTTTTAAGGGTGATACGGAAGCTCTTACACTGTGAATAACGTAAAAACCAGTATATTTGCATGTGAGATGCCAAACTAAATTTTTAATGAAGCTCTAACAAACTTAGCTTTTCCTTGCCAGAAAAATCCTATCACCTTTAAATGGTTTTACTAACAGTTTTCAAAACTTAAAACAATTACTTTTTGGGATGAACTGGGCCGAGCTAAGGTTATTTTTATTTTTAATTTTTTTTTTAAGAAAATAGTCTAAACACACTCTATGGCATTAAAAAAATGACAATCACAAATATGCAGTTCTAATGTAGCACTTAATGGCATTATCAGTATTGACACGGAGCGCATTTTCACTTTTTTTCCACTTGGTATCTCTTATGTCTTGTCATGGACCTTTTTGGCTTGCATGGGTTCCAAAACATTTGGTCTGTGCTATTTTTTTTTTTTTTTTGGAACCACTTGTGGGACTTTGGTGTGGTGTTCTGGGCAGTGTATTTAGTTGAAATGGAAAGTGTTGCATTGGACAACTCTGCTATGAAGCATTCTTAGTTAAAGTGAATTCGTGGTTGGAAACGTGCTGTTCACACTGAGCTTTGTTTTACTGCCTAATCTTTCCATGCCTTTTACTGGATGATGGATGCCAGTTATTCTTGGCACGTTCCCTGGGCCCAACAGTGAGTTTGACAAGTTGGGAAATGCCTCACCCCATTAATGCTGAAAGAATTGATAAAAAGCCTCACATCTCTTTTTCTGGTTCTAGATCACCGCGAAGGAGAAGCTTTTCTCGTAGCCGCAGCAGGTATGCATCAGTTCATTGTAGCCTGGACCGCTTGGTCTGGGAAGTTTAAAAGAAATGAACAGAAACAGCTTAATTTTTGGTCTGTGTGCATTAATGGACTCCAGCGTAGGCATCATAATTCAGTAAAAGGGAGAAATGGGTTTACGCTTGTCGTCTTGCTTGCCTGGAGTTCATGTATTTACACAGCGATTTGAGGTTCCAGGGTCATCTGTTGAAGGATATTAAGAATGGAAATAATTTGTTTTCCTGTTCTGCAGCTGCCCAGGGTTCCTGCCAGCTTTTCACAAAGTTTGTGTTAATGTGCTGCTCTCCTCCAGACACTGAGCCACAAGTACAGATAAGAAACATAGTGCGTGGGTGCTGCTCTCGCATGCTGCCAGGTGTCGGGTGGTAATGACGCAGCGGTGCAATGCAGTTTTGTGTTAGGATCTTTGCAGCGTCTGGAGTTCATAGGTGATTTTTACATTCCTGTAGCACAGGGTGCTGCGTTACTGTACAGGGTGCACAAGTGAGCATGGAGACACCACGTTAGCAGAGGCACGGTCGCTTGTAGTCTGACTCTGATTTAAACCACTGCAGAGGAACAGACAACTGTTCACAACACAACTTAAGCTGTGTTGTGTGGCTCAAGCTGATTATCCTTACCTGAAGGAAAGGCTAATACCATAATCTTGAACACGTTTCCCCTGGTTGAATAGTTAAAAACCTTAACTTCTGACGGGAAGCTCCTCAGGTAGCCTTCCTAACCTAATGAGTTCAGCTTTGCTTTGACGCTGTAATCATCTTGCTTTGTAATCGTTACCAGGTCCCTCTCCAGAGACAGAAGAAGAGAGAGATCACTCTCACGGGAGAGGAATCACAAGCCTTCTCGTTCCTTTTCCAGGTCTCGCAGGTAGGATGAGTCTTCCAGTGCTTACAGATTTTGAGTAAATCTGTAAAAACGATGGCTTTCGTGTCTCAGCAATATTGAAACAGGTCGTGGTGGAGAATCCTCTCCAGTTCCTTAACAATGCTCTTTACCTTAAAGAATTAAATACCCAGTTTTATTAAGGAAACATTATTTTTAAAATCCTTTGATGTCATTGACCATGTTGGGCTGGGGGGCTTGAAGCAAAATCTGCTGCTCTGGGCACCTGCAGGCTAACACGGTTTTTCTTCTTCAGTCGCTCTAGGTCAAACGAGAGGAAATAGGACTGTGAGAAGGAGCTGTGTACAGGAAGCAGTTAGATCTGAGGACAGGAGGAGTATGTACAGAACATTGTTTTGTTTTGAAACTTCATAAAGCTTGGTGCATTTTTAAAATGTTTTAGCTGTTGAACTTGCTTTGTTCCTTGTATCTTGTAACAGGTGGCAAATGTAAAGATGTGAATCTGTATATGGTTCTGAGCAGATCATATGATTTGTAATATTAATCACTTTACAATGTACCATTATACGTGATTTTTTTTGTTTGTGTTGAATGGGGAGCGGTTTGTCTTGCGTAGATAGGAGAATGTTTCTGGTGTCTCGCCATGCTGCGGTGTGTTTTGCTGGGATTCGGCTTTTGGAAGGAAGCATGCAATGAAGGGCTGTTCATTGCGGAAGCACAGCCGTGAGCGGTGTTCGTCTGTGCGGAATGGGACATAGATGCTTCGTAGTACAGTTCTCAGAAACAGTCAGGAACGTCGAGCCGGTGGCATGTGAGGGGAATGACTGAGCTGCAGTTTTATCCAGAGCTCTAGTTCCGACTTCCGTTACCTGGAACTGAGCTACTTTATATTATGTGAAATATAAATTTTTAGCCGTAGGGTCAGTTAATTTTGTACTTCATGTGACTAGAGTACTCCTTAAATAGGCGATTGTTTGATTGCCCATCTATTCCAGAACCTCGGAACAGACCAAATACACAGCAGAACTGACAACTGGAGTGGATGTGTTGAGTGTGTAATGGTACATTGTAGAAGTTATGAATTAAACATTTCTTTACTGTACAAGAATTTTCATGTCACTTGTAAAATGTCTTTTGTGAGATCCTTGGGATTAAAGTTTTGGTTACAACTTGTGGTTTAGTATTTAACTTGAGTACCTGCTGTATACAGTTGCTTCGCAGAACGTGCGCTTGGGTCTCGTGGTTTAACTTTGGTTCAAATGAAATGCGCCCTGCAGTATGGGGTAAAACTACACGCGCCGCATCCCGCTGCAACACCCGCAACAGTCACTGTTCGGGTGCTGTTGGAAGTGGGGGGTGTGCTCTGTGCCATCACATGCCTCCGTGAGGGGCAGAGCCTCACGTTCTGTCACCGGTGTCTGGTACCAGCGTTAAAGTGCAGCCTAGGCGAGCTTGGTTAGGAGATGGTAGCGTGACTTCTTGCTGCACAGTGAGCTCCATGATGCTTACTGGGAAAACTAGCTGGAGACTCCAAGGTTCACAGCACTTTTTGCATCCTGGATGTGGGTCGGTAACGACATTTAAGGTATTCTTCCTAGCTGTCAGTTTTGAAATTGCTGGTCTGTAAACCAGAGCTTCGCATGAAGATTTCACTTGGAGTGTAAAACCATGGCGTGGCTCAAGCGCACTTTGGAGCTCCCAAACTGCTGGATGGAGGTGGTTTTTTTGTTGTTTTTTTTTTCCTTCACTGTATCCAAGAGAAGATGAGCTGCATCACATGTGCCTTTAGATTAAACCCATCATACTGAACAGTCTTGTGGTTTAATTTCCTTCAGTTGTGGTACCCAGGCGGGGGCAAACCTCTGAGGGAAAGAAATTCTGCTGCTTCACCCCCTGCCTAGAAGGGGATGTGTAAAAGGGGAGCGTGGGCGGCACAGGGTCTGTCAGTTGGCAGCTGGGGCGGAGGTGTTGCTGCTGAGGTGTTTTGTTGGGTTTTTTTAACTACTTAGTACTCTTTATAGTTGGACTCAATTATCTTAAAGGATTCTGTGACTCCTGACAAGCAATTTAACAGCCCCCAGCCCAACCAGTGCCCTGTGGCATGAGCATAACCAAGGCTGCAGGCGGTGCAAAAGGCGCACACAGCCCTAAATCTTAAACTGGGAGCGCAATGAGCCTGAAAGCACAGAAGAATACCTCAGCTCTGCTCCAAACTGGTTTGGCCTCGTGAATTCACTGTTCTGTGGTGATGGATGCTGCTGCACCAGGGGTTGGTTGCTGCTGCTCATGGCAGATGTTCAGGCTGCCTGTGGTCCTTGGCATGGAGCTGGGCAGCGCATTCTCGTCCTGGCAGTGTTCTGTTCCCACCTTGGGAGAGCCGGGGCTCCTGCATCCCTGGGGCGTGTGGGCAGCGTCGGGCTCGCAGCCGAGACAGGGCTCCCAGGCTGGTGGTGTGGTGGCCTCTGCTGCGCAGTGTCGCGGCTCCCCGGCAGAGGTCGGGGTGGCCTCACCAGCCGGATGGGGCTCCCGTCCTCCTGATTCCGAATCGGGTTTGATCGCAAAACGTTGACAGGCTGACTCCTCTGGGGGGGTTTGTATTCGATGAAAGGCGGCCAAGGGCTGAGTTGATACTACGTGCCACACGCAGCCGTCTTCCCTTTTTTAATCCATGCTTCTCCCAGGGTTTGATTTGCGGCAGGGTTGCAGCTCTCGTTGCCTGGGAGCCAGCCTCTCTGCTGGCACCTCGGTTCCTCTTGTGGTTACACGGAGGGGGGGACCAGCAGGGGACCAGTAGCCTTTCGGCTACCGAGGGGAAAGGAGGGAAAGAAATCTGGTGTGCTAGAGAGACAGTGTATGCTGCAGGGAAGCAGGTTGTGGTTTTCGTACATGAGGGAGTCTGCAGAATGGGGAATATTTACCAGTTTGGGGCTTCTGACTTCATACTTTACCCCTCAGCTGAATGAAGAAGTTGGCTGGTGCAGAACTGCAGTTTTGCAGCAGGCTACTGGTTTTGATAGGGAACAAAATGAGCAACTTCTAGAGAAAGATGGGAAATGCATCGATTCTGGCTGTGCACAGCCCTTCTTTCAGGGTATAATTAGCAAGTGATATTTTTAATGCAGCAACGCATTCTCGGATTTAAGGCTTCCAGCTTGCCTCCGTGAGAGGGTGACCAGCACAGTGACTGGTAGAGCATTGTGGCTGGTGTTGGAAAAGTCTACTCAAATTAAATATACAAGGAAATGTTTGTGTTGAACTTCTAAAGCCAGGAACATCCCTCACTTCTCGCCAAAGATTCTTAAACCAGGAAGAGCCGCTAAGCAATCTGTCCTGGCCAGAAGAGGACAGACGGACGTTCTCCGGTGGCTCCTTGGCAGAACGAGGTGGCTCAGAGCCAGCCCTGCTCTGAGTGATGGGGGAGTCTCTCCCGCCCGCTGCTTTCTGAATTGTTTCGGGGCTGGGTTTTGTGGTACTCGCGCAAATGCGTTAAGCTGCGTTTCTAATTTGGGGAGAGGTTTAGCTGCCTCTGCTTTTGCCCGTCAGAAGCATCCTGAGGTTAATAGCACTGAGTCACGCAGACGCTCCTCAGCGCAGTATCTAAGCACGTCCCAGAAGCGCGTTAAGCGACCCAACTCCCCTCTTCATGTGCGGTTTGTTCTTCTCTCACCCTCTCCCTGGGGAGAGTATTGTGTGCAAATGGTTTGGCGAAGAAAGGGATTTATTTATTTTTCTTTTTATGTACATGCTGGTCTTTGCTTATGGCAGAGAAGATCATTTTAAGAATGCGCCTTGCACTTCAAGCAGAGAGGTTAAATACGTTCTTTCTTTCAATGGGGTGTGTTCCACCGACCTTCAGACAGGTTCAGCTAACCAGGGTTGTGCTTGGGTGAGAAACTGCGATTTTACCAAACACCCGCAGTGGTTCTAGTTAAGGAAATCACATTTTGGGTATGGTTGGGGAGCTGCTGCAGTTCACCTTCAAAGGGAACGTGTTGCTGGAGCTGTGCTATTCTGTACTCCAGTCACACCAAGAACTCAGATATATTCTTGATAGAAAATGCTTCCTACTCTCGGTCTCTGCATTGCTTTTGGTTTGGAGTCAAAAGGAGAGGTGAGAGACGCTGCGCCGTGCCCCTGGGTCTTCCAGCAGCAGCCAGCCGTGCCTGGAAGGGGCAGCTGATGAACAGCTACGTGCTCCGGCGGGGACCCCTCGGCAGAATTCACCGCTGGAAGTGACGACTGCCCTGGCACTTCTGCAGCTTTTTTCTTTCGCTGTTAACGCGACCTCTTCTCGGTTTCCAGTTTTACTTTCTTTTATCGTGATCCCATCGCCACAAGATGCCACAATGTCTCCCAACAAAGACCCATGGAGCGTTGGAACGTTGGACAGACTTTCTCCAATTTTTGCCGTCCCCATGCCTACGTTCAAATCACGCCCCAGAAATACTCTCCCAAAACCTGAGCTACAGTCGCCATCGTGGTGGCAATGTAGTCACCTACTCTGGTGCCAATGCAGCACTTGGCTAGGAGGAGAAAAAAAAAAAAAGAGAAAAAAATGGGGCATCAACCCCTTTTGCAAACAGAAGGCTGAAGGGCAGAAGTGCAATTCCAGTAGCTCCGGTTCGACCTTAGATCCCGCACGGCGACGCGATCGCACAGCACCCGAGACCTGCCGTAAAGAGGCGGGGCTCACTTTCCCTGTTGCTGAAATGCCGGTAGCTCCGATTTCACACCTCAACCTGCCAAAAAGAGGCAAAACAAAGACAAGTTTTTGCCTGGCAACTTTTGCAGTCATTTAGTAAAGCGGTGGCTGGAGCTGAAGCAGCGTCCCAGCCTGCCAGCCCACGCAAGAAGAGTTCTGGCTTCCTAGAAATCCTGTCACTGTCTTGGTTTTCTGTTTCATTTCTGAAGTTTCACTGAGGCGCTGCCGTCAGTTCCATTCTGTTAGTGCCCTTCAAACTAATACTGTTGGGGCCTAAAATAAACACGGGATCCAGACAAATATAAAATAGACTATGCAATAGGAACGCTATGTTCCCAAGTGATTCGTTCATCTATTATTTCATAATTTAGTAGCTGACATAACTTCTACTTGAACAGATCTTCACATTGATTCCAGTGGTGGTTCTGCTCCGGGCCTCAGAGTAATCTTAGCTGTCAGATTTTCTGTGGGAGTAATCCCAATCGGAAAAGGGGAATGTACCTCCTTCCCAGCTACGTTGTGCCACCCATTTCAGCGGTGTTACTCCGCGACCTCCCTGTGACACCCCAGGATTCATCCTGCTACAGTCAGAGTCAGACTGTCCCGTCCTTGGGTGCTTGGCTGGACAACACACAAACGCGCAGTCAGGTTGCCATGTCCCCCCAGCACGTGCAGACACCGCGCCGTGCCCGATGCCACCAGCAAAGCAGCCCAGCACCGTGCGCTGTGGTGCCAAAGGCCCTTGGCGAGTGCAGCCCTCCTCGGGAGCTGCGGTATCAGGGTGGAGCAGCGCTATCAGGGTGGGGCGCCGTGTCACCCGGGGTGTCACTTTGGAACCGGCTGAAAGATCACTACTGCCAGCTGTGAGAGAGAAGCATTTATCTCCGCCGCGGCCACAGGCTGCTTTGCCCATGAATATTCAGCAATATTCAGCGGCGTCTCCGCGAGGCAGCCCCGCTGCGCCGCCCAGCCTTTCCCCCGCCGCCGCCCGAGGCCTCGCAGTTTAGGCTTTGCTGCAAAATGTTTGCCGTCACTCGTTTCTAATTCCGACGTTATTTGCCGTCGCATTAAAACACAGTCGGTCACTGCAGAACGCGCCCCGGCTGGACCAAGTGCCATGCTTCCCGGTGCTAGGAAACGGTGGATTGATCAGCTTTTCCTGTGTTATTATGAGAAGCTTTTTGGGAGGAGGTTGCCCCAGCTAAGAGAGAGGCTTCAGGCATGGTGCGCCACTGCTCCTGCCAGCAGTAATTCTTCTGGCTGCCCGGTTGACGTGTCCTGCTCAGAAACTCATGGTTAAACTGACCAGATTCAGAGTCAGGAGTTCTCCCTGCACGAGGCCACTTTAGCAGGGACCGGTGGGGTATTTTTTTTGACCCCTGGGCATTTCCAGGTTTTCACGTTTCCCGTATGACCTCCCTCTTCATCTCCTTCCTGCTCTCATCGTGGCATCTTACAGTTTGTTGTCTACAAAGCCCAACTTTGTAGGAGGACGAGAAGGGCTCTGGTGCAGCATCGCTGCTGGCGGGTGACACACGGGACGTTTTTAACCCATTTCCAGCCTCTGTTGCACTGACGGCAGCTCCAAGATTCAGCAAAGTTCCATTCCCTGGCGCAACGTGGATTCTCACAGGCGAGGCAGAGAAACCAGTGAGGGAGGCTGAGAGCAGAAGAAAAAGGTTTTACATTGGCGCCTGGAACTTCCCAACTCAGATCCCCATTTGGTGGAACCGGGCAGAGCTCCACCGCGGCGCGTGGACCGTGTCCGTCCCCATCGCCAGGCCTGGCACAGCTCGGTGCCAGCGCTCGGTGTCAAGGCCAGGGGAGGTTCAGTGCAGGGTAAAAGCTGCTCCTTCACCCCTGCTCCAGGAAATCCTGCTGTGCGCAACCGACACGTAGTAAGGAAAGTGCAATCGACCCTTACCCCCGCGTCTGGGTGGCGGCTGTCATATCATCACTCATGGCTTTATTGGAAGTTGTACACACACACGGCTCTCCCCTCCCATTGCCTCTGCTCCGCACAGGACCGTGCAGCAGGGCGAGTCACCGTGCAAGACAGCCGTCCGGCCGACTGTCCGGGCTGTGTGGTCTGG
>NW_009260514.1:19480-22032 GCF_000687185.1 Egretta garzetta | reverse complement strand
GCTTTATTGGAAGTTGTACACACACACGGCCCTCCCCTCCCATTGCCTCTGCTCCGCACAGGACCGTGCAGCAGGGCGAGTCACCGTGCAAGACAGCCGTCCGTCCGCCTGTCCGTGCTGTGTTGTCTGGGTGCTGCCCTCCTACAGATGCCATTTTGGGCATCTCATGGTGCCCTGGGGCTGATCTGCCCCTGCCTCTGCCCCTTCCCTCTCCTCTGCCCCCCACCCAGCCTCGCTCCTCGCCCCCCAGCACAAGGGCGAAGTGAATCACGACCCTGTGCCCGCCCTCACCCGGGGTGGCAGGATTCCCGAAACGCATGCCATGAGCGGGGAGATCCCAGGAGACGATGACCCACAGTGAGCCACCGCCTGGCAGGGCCGGCGGGCGCCAGAGCGGGCGAGCGGGCCAGCACGCGTCTCCCAGAGCCACGGGTTTGGGGTTCGGTGTCGCCTCACCTCGCAGACGCCCATCCTCGTGTCTGGCTGCTCCGGGCGGAGGGCGCTCTGCTGACTTGGGGATTATTTTTGAAGCGCACCTCGTGAGCAAGCGTTAGTCAACAGCTCGCCACGGCCACCTCCTTCTCGCGTACGGCTATAAAGGGCCAGGTCGTGCTCCCGGTGGATTGCAAGCAAAGCCACAGCTCAGGGAGCAGCAAATCCCTCGTCAGCAGCGCTGCGCCACACATTTCATCCGTTGGGAAGAAGTTACGTCAGCCGACAGCTTCCCATGGGCCTGGCTGCACCAAGAGCTGCCGAGGGCTGGAGACCCCATACGCCGCATGGACGGGAGCAATTCTGCCCCACGCTCCGCTTCCTTATTCCCACCCACGTGGCAAATCCTGCTCTGGAAGGTCCCGCTGGTCCTGGAGCGGTCCCTGTCCTCCCCGTGCCCACTGCCACCCCGATGGGAAGCTCCCCATGCCCTCGCTGAGATGCCTGCGGGGGAAGAGCTGGCTGCAAAAAAAAACCCCCGAAACACCCATGGACATTTTGGATGGAGCTTATCCCCCGCAAGGAGCTTTGCAAAAGGCCGGAGCCGTTCGTCCCGATTCCCAGCGGGGCGTTCGTGCCCCCTCCGGGGGTGCCGGCCGTCTGCACGGTCCTGCCTTCCTCTCGGGTCGTAGTCAATGAGGTGAAGCAGCAAGTAAATAAACAGGCAACCGAGCCCGAGGTTCGAAGCCAGGTACTCCCGGCCGCCCTCGCCGGGCTCTGAACAATGAGGTCCTTTGCTGCCAGCAAAGAGGGAAAAAAAAAAATCCCCACAAAGCTTCCAAGCTGCTCATGGAAAGTCAGCGAAGCAATTACGTTAATGACTGTGAATGGGGCTAAAAACAATCCGGGATGAAAATGAGTGAGGGGCCGAATGAAGCGACCGATTCATAGCCCGGCTCCCACATCCAGGAATATTTCCAGTAAGCAAAGGCCTTGTTTTAGGGACCGTCTCATCCCCCATTTGTGCTTGCTGGGACTCGATTTCCACTCTGCTGCGTCCGGTGTCTCATCAAAATGCCTTCATAAATGGAGCAAACAAGGGCTGTATATGGCAGGGAAACAGTCAATTAACACGATCCGAGTTCTTTTAGGGGCAGAGTTAATCAAGCATCCAGCGTTTTGTCATTCTTGTCTTTCTTTCCTGGGAAAATCCTATTAGTATAAAATCACTTAATTGGGCACTTCAAAGAGCTGATGGGAAAACAGTCTTCGCTGGGATATAAACGCCATTCAGCCGAACACTGGGTTCATTTAGGCTTTTGCTGGAGCGTGAGTGTTTCATTAAGAGCCTTCACGTTTCCCACTTAAAAGAAAAAAAGCTTGTTAGTAGAGATAATAAAAAAAAAAAAAATCTTGGAGATTTGAATCTTGCTGAAGAGGGGTTTTACCGCCTGAATACGCAGGGCTTTGTTTTGGGACTTTGTCCCCAGCAGAGCCTCTTACACCTACAGCGAGCACCCATCAGTCTGCTCCCCTCAGCCGGGCGATTTCACACCTGCCCGGGGTGTCCTTGCGAGCCAAGGCTCTTCCAGGGGGGAAACAGCCACCCCCGTGCCCCATGAGAGGCGGGTGCCAGCCCTGGTGGGACCTTTGGGGTGTAGGATGGTGCGTTTCGCGGGACTGAACCCCAAACCCTGTGCGCTCGACCCCGCTCTCCCTGCTGGGGTGGAGGTCTCATGTGAGTTCCCCTGTTCTCAGGTTGTTTCCCTGGGCAGAAATCCAGTTTTTTGCAGAGCTTGAAAAATTTATCCCAGCTCAAAAAAATAACAGTGTGCCCTGATTGCCAACTCCATCCTGGAAAAGCCAGAGGATTCCCATCTGCCCGGCTCTTTGCTGTTTCTTCCCCCTGCACTGGTTGATCTAACAGGAATATTACGGTGTGTCCCCCCCCCAAAAAAATCGCTTCACGTACACCTTAAACCACCAAACCAAGACATCTCCAAACCTTCCTGGCTGCTGGGGTGGGCTGGGTGAGGAACCGCACTGATCACTTCATCTCTGTGGCTGGTGCTGGCAGGTCTTTGTCTGGGAAAACGCTTCCAGGTCAACCTCACGCTTAC
>NW_009260514.1:17653-18992 GCF_000687185.1 Egretta garzetta | reverse complement strand
GTAGGTGTTTGTGTGCATTGAAAACAGTTACGAGTATGGGTTGGACCTCGGCGTGTGACTCCCATTAAACGTGCCCAGATCCCTCCTTGGCGTGTGGCTCCCATCAAACATGCCCAGATCCCTCCTTGGCGTGTGGCTCCCATCAAACGTGCTGAGATCCCTCCTCGCCGTGTGGCTCCCCTCAAACATGCCCAGATCCCTCCTCGGCGTGTGACTCCCATCAAACATGCCCAGATCCCTCCTTGGCGTGTGGCTCCCATCAAACGTGCTGAGATCCCTCCTTGGCGTGTGACTCCCATCAAACATGCCCAGATCCCTCCTTGGCGTGTGGCTCCCATCAAACGTGCTGAGATCCCTCCTCGCCGTGTGGCTCCCATCAAACGTGCCGAGATCCCTCCTTGGCGTGTGACTCCCATCAAACGTGCCGAGATCCCTCCTCGGCGTGTGGCTCCCATCAAACGTGCTGAGATCCCTCCTTGGCGTGTGACTCCCATCAAACGTGCCCAGATCCCTCCTTGGCACGCCGTCGGGCTCCTCGCTTTGGGGTCAGGATTACTTCTCGTGGCTCTGCCAAGCCCCAGCTCCCCATTCTCCTCCTTTCTCACCCAAGGCTGGGGCATCCGAACCCCGATTTCTTCACCCAGCTCAACCCATTCCCCCGCTCCATGCTGAACCTCCCACCCATACCCCGTTGGCTTTTGGGGGTGCTGCTCCCCCCTGTCCCCAGAGAGGATGAAACTTGGTGTCAGAGGTGATGTGCCTAGGCACATTCCCCTGATGAAACCCCGGCCGTGCCGGCGCTGAGGACAGGCTGAGTCACCCACCGCCCCTGCCCACCATGAATAATGTATTTGCATCCGTGTCTGCAGCGGCTTCCCCTCCCCTCGGCGCCTGCGGGACCCACCTGGGGAGATCCGCCGGGACGGAAACGCTCCCGAGGGCTCCTCGGCCGAGGTGTTTAGGTGCCCTTGGTGCTGGGAAGAGGGCAGCTTTGGAGGCTATGAAATAGGCAGTTGTTTAATTTGTTCTGTTGCTTCCAGGCGCTAGGATGGGGATTTTCAAGTAAACGACAAGGATGGATTCTCCCACGGTCACACCCCTCCCGCTGGGGGTTCGGGACTCCCCTCGGGGAGGGCGAGGCTGGGACGGGAGAGGTGACAGCTCCGAGCAGGGAACACCCGCCTGCCCTCGGCGCTGATCCTGGTCCCCAGCCCCGCGCCCCCGACCTCCTCCTCCTCCTCCTCCTCCTCCGTGCTCTTGGGGCTGTAACATCATGAGTCACCCCTGGGATTTTTTTTTTTTTTAAAGTTCCTGCACCGCCTTCTGTATTAATCACACC
>NW_009260514.1:16803-17359 GCF_000687185.1 Egretta garzetta | reverse complement strand
CCTTGGCGGGGCTCCCCCCGGAGCCCGGCGCTGCCGCACAGCCGGAGCTCCCCGGCTCCCGGCGCGGGGGCGTGAGGAAGGGGAGCGACAGCGGGGTTTGCCCCAGCCACAAACCTGCTCCCCCCATCCCGGGGCGCAGGGACCAAACCCCTCCCCACCCAAAAAAATCACAGAGATAATTACAGAGCGACTTTCCTAGGGGAAAATCTCCATCCAATTTATTTTCTGGCTGGTTTTACCCTGGGACATCTCCCCTGTGTAACCGGGGTGTTCGCCTCAGCCGGGCCGGGCGGTTATCTCGCGTCACTTCGCTTTTTTTAATCCCTCGCTCTTGCATCAGTGGTTGCCGCTGGTCGCTGCAGGTTGCCCAAGCGAGGCCACCCCTTCCTCTGCCGCTTCGGGCGCCAATTTAAAAAGCTGCCGGCTTTGACGGTCCCGTTCCCTTTTGTGTATTCGAGCAGGCTTTTATAGGGGGGGAAAAAAAAAAAAAGAGCTGGTTTAAGCAGTGAGCATCCTCCTGGGGAACGCTGCTTCAGCTGAGCCTCCCGGGGCTGTG
>NW_009260514.1:16440-16644 GCF_000687185.1 Egretta garzetta | reverse complement strand
CGCATCGAGCCCGCCGCAGTGCGGCTCAAAGAGCTGCTTTCTGCATGCAGGAGCAAAAATCATTCCCGCGCGGAAAGATCAGCGACAGCTTCCCCGCGAGGAGGGGCTGTTCCCGCCCGCCCCCTCCCCTCCCTGCGGGTTACAAGCAGGACAGGCTGAATTCGGGAGCATCCCCAGCTTTGCCAGGATGGATTTGCAATTTCA
>NW_009260514.1:14839-16017 GCF_000687185.1 Egretta garzetta | reverse complement strand
CAAAGGCTGCTGCGGCGCGTGGCAGCCTCCAGCCAAACATGCCCAAACATATTCTCCAGCCGCTCGGGTCAGTGGGAAGCTGCTGGCCCAGCCGGGAAACGCACGGGTGTTTTGCAGGCCCAAGGGTCCTGCTCAGCACCTCAGCACCCGCTGGCTCCAGGGGCCTTCGAGGGTGCCTGGCCCTCCCAAGGGACCCCTTTATTTTGGTCTTTGTCGCTTGGAAGCCCGCTCTCACCTTCCCGTGCCCCACAGGAGTGCCCCGCGTTTGCACCCTTGGTGTCCAAGGTGCCTGGGCAGCTTACGCCGTGCTGGGAGGGTGCTGCAGAATACGGCCCCCCTTGCACTGGGGTGAGCTGACCCCATGGGCATCAGAGACGGAGCCGCAGACCCCACTCCCGCCGCAGCACAGGGGGCCTTGTGCCCTCCGGCCTTGCAGTTTAACCCTGGGAGAAGCTGCCCTGGGCTCAGACCTCTCCTGCCTGTGGACTGGGATGCGTTTTCCAGATAGATCCCTCCAAATCCTCCCCGCAGGTTGCTGCAGGACATGCACGGACTTGTTCCTCCTCCTCAGCCCTGCAAGACTCAGACCAGCAGATCCTTCCCAAAACGCTTTTCTCCAGCCGCAGCCGGGTGCTGGGGGGTTCAGCTTGTGGAGCAGAGCCAGGCCCCAGGGAGAAAATCCCTCGGGAGAGGCCAGGGGCGGCCTGCGCTGCCCAGGACGGCGTTGGGCAGTGACTGGGGACGAGGGGAGCATCACCCCAGCGCGGCTCTGAGGTGGGCACCCCGAGGGAAGAGGGAGTCCCCCTTTCCTTAATCCATTATCCCCCTTTCCCACTGGAATTCCCTGCACCAGTGACCCGCTGGGCAGGAAAGCCTGGGTGGGATGTGGAGCAACCCCCCTGCGGCCTGGTAAAGCGCTGCTGGCTGAGGTCTGAGCGCCTGCGGATGGGGAGGGGGCACCCCTGCACCCCCAATAGGGGCACCCCCGTACCCCCTAGGAAAGGGGATCCCTGCACCCCCTGATGGGGGGCACCCCCTAGGAAAGGGGACCCCCGCACCCCCATACCCCCTAGGAAAGGGGATCCTTGCACTCCCTGATGGGGGGCACCCCCTAGGAAAGGGGATCCCTGCACCCCCTGATGGGGGCACCCCCTAGGAAAGGGGACCCCCGCACCCCC
>NW_009260514.1:6742-14028 GCF_000687185.1 Egretta garzetta | reverse complement strand
CTCCCCAAGCCTTCTTCCCAACTGGTGTAACTGGTCCTGGGTGTCGCAGGTGCCTGTGGGGCTGGCGAGGGTGCGTGCGGGTCCCCGGGAGCGCCTTCATCTCCCAGCCCAGCTGGGTGAGGTTTTAACACAACCTTGCACCTGCGTCACCTCCTTGCCCAAGCCTCGGGGTTCTCCAGCTGGGTTGTAGGAAACCTTGAAGCTCTTGCTTTGGGGAGGCTGCTAAAAGCAACCCCGGCCCCATGGGAGGGGACGGTGACCTGGCCCTTGTCCTTCCCTATTTGGTGGCTCCGGCAATCTGCGATCATGAGTCAAGGCGAAGCTGTTATCTCGAGGCGTGGGGCTCCGGGGTGGCACCTGGGCCCTGGCGGTGGCTCGAGGATGGGGAGATCGGTGCCTGACGCAGGCGGGGAGGGCAGGAGGGTGTCCGGTCAGGGTGTCGAAACATTCCCTCCCTGCTACCTGCCAGGGCTTGCCTGGGCATGCTGGGACTTGCCTTGCAATGAGGTCACCCTGTTTATCCACTCCGACTGCCAGGAGATAGGAAGCTGGATTTCTATTTTTACCCGGGGATGGTCAGTCTGGGAGCAGGGTTGGAGTGGCCCCCGGGGATGGTGTGTGGCCCCACCAGCCCCCAGGCTGGAGGGTCTCCGGCCGCCTGCTGCCACGCTGTGCCGGTGGCATGCCTGGTTATGCAGCACAGGAGATCCGGAGGGGCTGGGGGTGCCGAATTTGGGCAGAAATATTCCCTGTAGGGGGCTGAGCACCCCCTCTCTGGGGACACTTGAGGGTTGGGGGTGCAAGCCAGGGGGCCTGCTGTGGTCCTGGCTTTGGGGGTCCCAGATTGGGTGAGCAATGACAAAGCTGTCTTGCACACAGGGATTTTATTTCTGTGAATATATATTTTATTTTAAAGTAGATTTAATAAGCCTGGCTATCCAACGGGGTCAAGCCTTAGTTCCAAAAGCCATCAAATCCCCGAGTGGTATTTGCTTTGTTCTGATACCGAGGTTCATCACAACTGCGGGTGGCACGAGGGATCCATTAGCCCCACGCATTTGTAAAGGGGAGGATGGCTTGGAAGGAAAGGCTTTGCCACTGACTGTGAAGGTCAAGGCTTTTGGCACTAATTTGAAAAAAAACAAACAAACAGGGTCTTGTCTCTGGTTACCCAACAGCTTCTTGCAGATAAGGAGTGGTTAGCAAAGTGGTCAAGCTGGTGGCGTGTTCTTGCAGTTGCTTAAAAGGCTTCCTTGCCTCTGGGCCTGGGTTCTTGAGATGAAGAAACTGGCCAGAAAAACATCCTGTTGCTTCACTTGCCCATGCGCCGACTTGCCTTGTGCCTGCGTGGAAGTGGGAACGCAGCGGGGTTGTGGACGCAGACAGCGGCAGCATCGAGGTGCTGGATGCTCTGCCCTGGCAGGGCTTTACCTGCTGGAGGAGGAATGGGGAACGTCAACATTTGCACCTTCCCCATCCTTCTGCATCGCGCCAGGCTGTGTTTGACCTCAGTCATGCTCGAGCCTCTGCCCAAGACACCACTAAAATCCCAAACATCTGAGTCCAAGATGAGTGCTGGTGGATGGAGGTCCCTCTGGGCTGCCTCATTGCAGAGCCTGACCCAGTCTGTCCCACCTTGTCTACTGCCTGCTTTGCCCTGGTAGCTACTCTGCCAGCCCTTGGGCTTGCTTGTGGCTTGCCCGCCAGCCCAGTAACTCACTCTGCTTTCCTCCCAGCCGCCACGATGCCCCTGTCTCAGAGCAGGACTGGGCAGATACCATGCAGCACCAAAGTGTGCAGGAACCTCTTTGGCCCCGTGGACCACCAGGAGCTCCAGAATGACTTTGGGAACCTGTTGAGGCAACACCTGGAAGAAGCTCAACAGCGCTGGAACTTCAACTTTGAGACAGATACTCCCTTGGAAGGACAATTCAAGTGGGAGAGGGTCTTCCTGGCTGAGCAGCTGCCCCAGGAGGTCACTGGCAGTAAGAGCAGGAGCTCCTTGGTTCACAAGATCGTCCCCAAGGACCATCTTGATACGATTTGCCCTGAGGTGTCTCAGCAGAGCTCGGAGGTTTACAGGGCTGGTTCCCCTCAGAGCTTGAAACGTGGACAGACCACCATGAAAGGTGAGTGCTGCAGGCCTGGTGTCACTCCATGCATGCTTGGTGGCATTGCTGGTGTCATGGCTTTCCTAGTAGGGACAGATGGAGGGGACTTGGGTGCAAGAGCCCTGCTTGGCTCCTCCTGAGCATGGGGAGGAGACCACCCTCCATGCATCTCTCTCCTGGGAGAGCAGAGCCCATCTTCCAAGGGGAAGAGGCTGCAGACTGGGTGCCTGTTGGTTGCTGGGGCTTAGGCAGGGGGCTCACATTGGGCTTGTGGGTCTTACAGCTGAAGATGCCCCAAAATAGTTCATCACCCTCAGTTCCCATGGCCTGCACCTGTCCTCTGAGATCAAGGGCTGGGGTGGAAATGCAGGTGAGACCAAATAGAAGAGATGGTGGAGACCTACAGGCTCTTCTCCCCAGGAATGCATGGCTTTGGGTGGGTGGCTCTAAAATGGAGTCCACCTGGGCTGTGTTTTGAGGTGCTTCCCTGGGGACACCACCTTCTTCCTGCCCCGCTGCTCCTGATGGGCTGGAGGCACTTTCCAACCCTCTCTTTCTGCCTTCCAGACTTCTACAGCTCCAAGCGGAGGATTGTCCCCAACAAGCCCAAGCCGTGACCTGGTGGCGCTCGGCTCCTCTGCCACTGGGGACAGCTGCTGATGCTGACGTGCCCTGGGGGTGTCCATGGCTCTTTCCCCCACCCTGTACTGTGTAAGCTGTCTGTATGAAGCAATGTAGAGTTTGTAGTTCCCTATTTATGAGTAGCTCTGGGGTCCTGAGGGACCTTCATTGTGTGCAATGTATGGGAGTAGCCCATGTTGAGGCTTGTAGCCCCACAAAGAGGATGGAGGAGGACTGAAATGGGCCTGGTGGGACTAAGGCATTGCAGTGCCTGCAGAGGAGAAAGTGTCTTCTGCCCCTTGTTGGTGGGGCCAGGCATCGTCCTTGCGCCATCCTGCTGTCGTCCTTCCCCTGCCTGATGGCTGGCCATGGAGGTCACTCGTGTCCCAGCCACCTGGTGGCACCAGATAACCTTAAGAAAGGGTCACCCATATGGACTGTAGAGCCCTGGGACAGCCTGGCCCTGAGGACACCCTGATTGCTGGCACATGGTGGTGGCCCTCTTCCCAGCAGGACAGACCCAGCAGCGCAAGCCCTCATCCATGCATGAAAGTGGGGTGTGATGTGGGGGCTGCTCCTTCCCACTGCTGCTTGGGAGAGGAAACGCTGTTCCCTGGACAGCCCTTCCTTGGGGTGAGTCGCTGGTGCCATCACCTGCTGAGCTCATTGTGGGACCAGTGCTGCCTGGGAGGCTTTGGGGTCCCCTGGACTCTGCAGACCCAAACCCCCACTTTCTTACCTTATTGTGGGCTTGTTGAGTGATGCTGTTTGCCCTCCTGTTCCTGCCTCCTTCAACACTGACGCCAGGCGGGGGAGCTGCCTGCTCTGGCCATGCCGGACTCCTCTAGGAAGGAAGGAGTCCTGCCTACCAGCAAGGATGACACCGAAAGATGAAACTGTAGCTTCTTTTGTTTTTGTTTTTCCTGGACTACTTCTCCTTTGGGGCTGGGGGGAGAGAGGGCCCTCACTTGGCTTTGCAGAGCGAGGGGCTTCGGTTGCCTCTGGGACCAAGGGATGTCCTGGGGCGAAGGCTGCTTGGTCCCAGCGCTGAAGGATGAGTCCCTGCTCTTGAAGGACTTGACACTGTCAGGTCTCAGCACTTTCATGGGGTTCATCTCCTGCTCTGCTGGATTTGGACTCTGGAAACTGGTGCAAGATGGTCCCAGGCAGAAAAGGAATGGGGTCAACCTCCTGCCTTGCACCGCGATGCACTTTGCTGTCAGTGAAGCTGGCAAGCTCCCAGCACTAATGTTTATTTATAAAAAAAATGCTATTAAGTATGTTGGGGGGGGAGGGGAAATACCTCTTTGTCTATAAACATTAACTCTGAATAAACACTTGTCTTGTGTAAGGGAATTCATGTCTCTGGGTTAAGGGAAATAAGTGGGCACAAGGTCTGGCTGTGGGGAGGAGGATGCTCTGGTCTGGGTCCCTGCCTGGCTCTGGGGACTTGGGGGTCACCCTGGGGGTGCAGCCCTGAGCTGGGAGCTGCCTTTGGGCTGGCTGGGAGCAGGGGGGGCTGCAGCACCAACCCACTTGTGCTTTGCCCCCAGCTGGCTGGGGGAAGGGGCTGTCACAGCCCTGGGTGGCTCCTCTGCAGCATGGAATGTGACAGCAGGGGGCTGGGGAGCTGTGCAAGGGCTGAGAGGGGGTAAAACTGCACCCCAACCCCTGGGCTTAACTTTGCCCCCTTGGCAGGGCTGGCTGTGCCGTGCCACCATAGCCCAGCAGAAGCCATTGCTGCCTGTGCAGGGGCTTGCTGTGGGACTCTGGGGGGTGGCTCCTCTGCAGCATGGAATGTGACAGCAGGGGGCTGGGGAGCTGTGCAAGGGCTGAGAGGGGGTGAAACTGCACCCCAACCCCTGGGCTTAACTCTGCCCCCTTGGCAGGGCTGGCTGTGCCCTGCCCCCCCGTGCCACCATAGCCCAGCAGAAGCCATTGCTGCCTGTGCAGGGTCTTGCTGTGGGACTCTGGTGTGAGCGTAGGCTCCTCTGCTGCCCCCATCGTTCACTCTGTGACTCCAGTCCCCTGCCCCTAACCCCCAGTGCCCCATTTTGTGGGGCAGGTGGCCACTAGCCATGGGCAAGCTGGTTGTGTCCCCACTCCTCCTTTAAAGGGGTCCTGGGTGCCCAGGCCACCAAGGGTGACCCATGTTGTGGGACAGGGAGGTGCAAGAGCATGTGACGGCGCTGCTGATGAAAACCAACAGCAGCAAAGCCAAGGTGGGACTGAGACTGGAGCTGCTGGGTACCAGGGCTGGGGTCCTCCGGGAGTCAGGGCTGCTCCACCATCAGCCACCTCCCCTGGGGGCTGCACAAGGCTTTTACTGGGACTCTGCACTCCAGCTGCGGTTAATCACAGAATCACAGAATCACACAGAATCACAGAATCGCAAGGGTTGGAAGGGACCTCAGGAGATCATCTAGTCCAACCCCCCTGCTAAAGCAGGCTCACCTAGAGCATGCTACACAGGACTTCATCCAGGCGGGCTTTGAATATCTCCAGAGAAGGAGACTCCACAACCTCCCTGGGCAGCCTGTTCCAGTGCTCTGCCACCCTCAGAGTGAAGAAGTTCTTCCTCATATTCAACTGAACCCTCTCGTGTTTCAGTTTGCATCCATTGCCCCTAGTCCTGTCGCTGGACACCACTGCAAACAGACTGCTTCCGTCCTCTTGACTTCCGCCCTTAAGATATTTGTATGCGTTGATGAGATCCCCTCTCAGTCTTCTCTTCTTCAGGCTGAACAAGCCCAACTCTCTCAGCCTTTCCTCGTAGGGGAGATGCTCCAGTCCCTTTATCATCCTAGTAGCTCTCCTCTGGACTCTTTCTAGGAGTTCCTCGTCTTTCTTGAACTGGGGAGCCCAGAACTGGACACAGTACTCCAGGTGGGGTCTCACCAGGGCAGAGTAGAGGGGGAGGAGAACCTCCCTCGACCTGCTGGCCACACTCCTCTTAATACACCCCAGGATACCATTGGCCTTCTTGGCAACAAGGGCACATTGCTGGCTCATGGTCAGCTTATTGTCCACCAGGACTCCCAGGTCCCTCTCAGCAGAGGTGGCATTGCTCAAGGAACAACGTCAGGGCCGATCCTGTTCAGCATCAGCATCATCAGTTACCAGCACAAGGGGCGGAAGGCACGTCAGCAAGTCGGCGGGTAATGGTAACCCAGAGGGGGGGGAAGCAGTTCACGGCCTTGATGGCAGGATTAGTCTTCAGAGGTACCCTGGATGAGACAGAGGAACGGGCCAAGAGGAACCTCCTGAAGTTCAGCAAACACAAAGACACTGTCCTGTCCCTGAGCTGGAATAGCCCCCAAGCATCAAGATGGGGTTGTGGACCCACTGGTTGGAGCAGCTCAGCCAAAAAGCATTGGGGTGCTGGCAGGCAAGACGAGGTGGCTTCCCCCAGAGCCCTCCCAATCCAAGGGGTTCTATGATTCCTAATAACTGTATCTCCCAAAGACCAACTTGACTTGGCCCTGGGTTTTTTCATCTTTTTTCACATGTCCCCACCAAAGCATACATAGTCACAGATTTTTGTAAACAGTGATTTCGTAGGTCAGCAACCTCAGTGGAAGAAAATTGTGTGTGTGTGCATGTGCGTCTGTTGGGTACAACTGTCAGCAGCAAAAAACGGAAGATGCAATTTAGCTCCTTTGTGAAGTTGCAGCATTCTGTTGTACTTGGTGCAATTTCCATTAAGAAGATAATGCCAAGCATGCTCCTTTTTACCTTCCTCCTATAGACTGTGAACATCTCTCTGCAACCCTTCCCCTTTCATCTTCTCCCCAGCTTTTACCTCCCTCTGTGTCAAGAGGCAAAGGTCCAACTCTAAGATGGTGCAACTGTGTAACCCTGGCTCAGGCTGCTGAGAAAACAAAGTTGTGGCAAGCGCTGCGCAATGGCGTGTAGGAAGGTGCAGTACAACCGGCAGCAGAGCTAGGCTGTCCCGTCTGGAGTTGCCAG
Organism: Egretta garzetta; assembly: GCF_000687185.1. Classification (NCBI taxonomy): domain Eukaryota; kingdom Metazoa; phylum Chordata; class Aves; order Pelecaniformes; family Ardeidae; genus Egretta; species Egretta garzetta. The sequence continues at coordinate 7,327 of NW_009260514.1, read as the reverse complement.
TAGCTCACAGGATCAAAATGATGAATACCAGCACAGAAATTATTCTAACCACAAAGAGAATGAAAACAGGGAAAGAATCATAGAATTGTAGAATCATTTAGGTTGGAAAAGACCCTGGAGATCATTGAGTCCAACCGGAAACCTAATATTGCCAAGTCCACCACTAAACCATGTCCCTAAGTGCCACATCTACCTGCCTTTTAAATACCCCCAGGGATGGGGACTCAACCATTTCCCTGGGCAGCCCCTTCCAGTGCTTGACAGCCCTTTCTGTGAAGAAATTTTTTCTAATATCTAATCTAAACCTGCCCTGGTGCATCTTCAGGCCGTTTCCTCTCGTCCCATCACTTGTTGCTTGTCACTTATTACTGCCAGACAGCTGTGAACCAGTGTCATCAGTGCCCTGGTGTTGGACGTGGCGGTCGATGGCGGCTTGGCAACGGTGCCTTTCTGCTCTAGGGAGAGGCCGAGGCCTGCCCGGCCGGTGGGGGCTCCTGTGTCCTACCGGTGACCAGGTCAATGTTTACCTTGGAGCTTGTCAAATCCCGGCCCTCGCTTCTTCGTATGCGCTCCCGATAAACAACA
>NW_009260514.1:6118-6570 GCF_000687185.1 Egretta garzetta | reverse complement strand
GCAGAAGCCATTGCTGCCTGTGCAGGGTCTTGCTGTGGGACTCTGGTGTGAGCGTAGGCTCCTCTGCTGCCCCCATCGTTCACTCTGTGACTCCAGTCCCCTGCCCCTAACCCCCAGTGCCCCATTTTGTGGGGCAGGTGGCCACTAGCCATGGGCAAGCTGGTTGTGTCCCCACTCCTCCTTTAAAGGGGTCCTGGGTGCCCAGGCCACCAAGGGTGACCCATGTTGTGGGACAGGGAGGTGCAAGAGCATGTGACGGCGCTGCTGATGAAAACCAACAGCAGCAAAGCCAAGGTGGGACTGAGACTGGAGCTGCTGGGTACCAGGGCTGGGGTCCTCCGGGAGTCAGGGCTGCTCCACCATCAGCCACCTCCCCTGGGGGCTGCACAAGGCTTTTACTGGGACTCTGCACTCCAGCTGCGGGTAATCACAGAATCCAAGAATCACACAGA
>NW_009260514.1:2121-5906 GCF_000687185.1 Egretta garzetta | reverse complement strand
CCTCTCGTGTTTCAGTTTGCATCCATTGCCCCTAGTCCTGTCGCTGGACACCACTGCAAACAGACTGCTTCCGTCCTCTTGACTTCCGCCCTTAAGATATTTGTGTTGATGAGGTCCCCTCTCAGTCTTCTCTTCTTCAGGCTGAACAAGCCCAACTCTCTCAGCCTTTCCTCGTAGGGGAGATGCTCCAGTCCCTTTATCATCCTAGTAGCTCTCCTCTGGACTCTTTCTAGGAGTTCCTCGTCTTTCTTGAACTGGGGAGGATCCAGGTGAAAAATAAAGTTTTGAGGGTGATGACTTCCTTGTGTCATCGTTCAGCTGAGGATCCCCAAAGCATCTGCCTGTCCCCGTAGCGTTGGGTGACACCCACGCACGCTGATGCCCCTTGAAATGCTTGCAGAGCACGATCGTGCGGCCTTTCGGCTGCTGCTGAGTCAAGCCCTACGGATTTAGCCCTTTTAATCTTTCCCCTTACGTCAGCCCTTCCAGCCCCCTGGGCTGCCGCCAGCTGCTCCCCTCTGCCGTCACCTCCCGTTTGTCAGGACCGGTGGCGACGGAGGAAGCGAGAAATAAATCAGCAAATACTCCCTCGTCATCGTTTGCGGGGCTCCGGGGGCAGCCAGGGCCCGGCTCTGCTGTGCTTGGGTTCTGCACCCCCACCCCCGCGACACCCCAGCCCTGCGCCGCCTCTTCCAGGCAGGGGAGGACTGCGTCCCCTCACCTTTGGGGACACAAAATGGTGATGGGCTTCCAGCAGCTGAGGAATGGATGGAAAAGTTGCATTTTTTTCAGCCCAGGTTGAGTTTTGCTGCTCTCCCATCCCGGCCAGGGCTCGGCATGGAGCAAGGATGCCGGGGTCCAAACTCCCACGACAGCCGAGCGGGGAGAATCATAGAATCATTTAGGTTGGAAAAGACCTTTAAGATCATCAAGTCCAACCGTTCCCCTAACCCTGCCATCCCAAAGAGAACAGTGAGGGGCTTCCTCTCCTTTCCCCACTATATTCAATCCCCTTTTGCCAAAACCTGCCCAGCATCTCCTCGGGGGGGCTGGAAAGGGTTGTTGGTGCTGTGGGGCTTGATCCCACCCTCCCGTGGCCAGTGCTAACTGGTGCAAGCTGTGGGCAAAGCTCTGCAGCTGGAAGCGAGATGCCGGAATCTTGCTGGAAAGAAAGCATGAATCAATGAGCTCTCCCAGGGATATTTAGGATTTTCCCCGCCAAAGCATCCTCAGGGAAAGCAAAGCCATAATTCAGCCTTCGTGCAGCGGCCGACAGCCCTGGGGGTTGCGAGACGCAGCGGCAAATGTGAGCTCCAAGGTGGTTTTTTTGCAAGCTGAGCACCCCAAGCCTGCTTCAGCCTGGGGTAACAGCCACCAGCGCTGCTCAGGGAGCGGAGGAGAAAGCGCTGAGCCCTCAGCTGGGCTCCAAATGCCCGGGCGGAGCGATTGCACCTGAGCTGGCTGCTGCTTCGTTAGCTTAAATGGCAAACGAGCAGGGCTGGGCTGGGCCTGGGTGGGTGTGATGGGGCAGGGCACCTGTGCAGCCGGTTCCCAGTAAGTGACTTAACCAGCTTAAATGGGGAGAGACGGGTAGGGTGCTGGCCTCCGCCCTATGGCTCCTGCCCTGGGAACCTGGGCTCAGACCCACGCTGTGAGCCAGGGGGTGTTCGCTCTCGCTGTCACCTAAAGGTAATAGTTGGTGTTTCCCCTTGCTTGGCAGCTCTTCCCATTTTGACATTAAATTGGAGCAAAAAATGCATGTCACTCTGTCTGATTCCCCTCTCCCCTTGCAAAGTGGAGTGGATGCGGATGGTGGGCTTGGTGCCGGCTTTAAAGCGGAGTTAATTCAGGCAGGAGCCTTGGAAAAAAAACCATCGGTGTGAGCAGTACGGCAGGGCAGATCTCCAAATCCCGGGGCCAAAGAGCCTCTGCTGGGGGGGTTGCAGGTTTGTTCTGTCTTTGGTAGGACGTTAAAATCTGCAGCTTATGCACAGTCTTGTAGTTTGGGGTATTTGGGCTCTTAAAATAAGATTTGCTGGTTTTCTGATGCTTTTCCCCCTGCCCCAAATACCTCCCAGCCCTGGCCAGCCCATTACAAACAGGGGAAGGATGGGGACATCTCTTCCCCATGGCACCAGCGATGCCTTGCTTTGGGATCCGGGAGGTTTGGGGGACGGTGACCCTCCGGATGGGCCCTGCCTGCACCCCGCTTGCAGCGCAGCAAACAGGAAACGTGTGAGCACCGGCAGTTGAGTGTAACCCCGCAGCGGAAAGCTGCCTTGAGTAAGAGAGAAAATGAGAGCTCGCGCGCGGGGCAGGTCAAACGCCCCCGGCGCAGGACCAGCATCCCTCCCGGCCCGGGGAGCCTCGCTGCTCCCCCGTGCACCCTGAAACTGAGGGTCCCTCTTGGTTAGCGGGAAAGGTAAGCTTGGCTGCTCTGGGCTTAGCCCATGCATCACCTTAAAAAATAGAAAAGCAGGGAAAATACGGGGGGTTTAGGAAAAAAAAAAAGGAGGTTTTAGGAAAATAAGGTCTTTTTCTTGCTGTTGGTGAGCTGGGGGGCTTTTTCTTGCCACTTGTTGGGGGGCTATGGCTGGGTGGGGCCTTTGCTGATGGCTGGGAGTGGCGTGGGGTGGCTTGGAGGGGAGGTAGGTGGCTGGGAGTTGGTGATGCTGGTGGGGGCCATGCTCAGCCGGGCTGGGGGGTGTGTGGTTCCCATCCCAGCCCCCCTGCTTGTTCTGTGCCTCTGTTGTGCGATGGGCTCAGCTCACCCCCCAGGACTGGGGCAGGTACCTGGGGGCTTTCCCATGCCTTAAACAACCCCACCTGCCCCCCCGAGCTCCCACTTCTGCTGTTTTAGAGGCTGGGACCTGGTTTCTGTCCCCCCCGGTGTCCTGTGGGACTTCAGCAACTCCACAAGACCCTCTTACTTTAAGGGGAAGTTTTGGGGGCCTATTCCCATGTCTCCACCCTGGGATTTAGCAGAATCGCTGTTTCACATTGCAAAAGGAAAAGGGCAGAGGGCTGGAGCCACTGGGGGTCCCCAGGCTGGGAGCGGAAAGCCGGGCTGAAGCCAGCTCGAGCATGGCCCCAGCTCTGCGTCACTGCTGTCCGTGGCTGTGGTAAGGGGAAGTTTTGGGGGCCTATTCCCATGTCTCCACCCTGGGATTTAGCAGAATCGCTGTTTCACATTGCAAAAGGAAAAGGGCAGAGGGCTTGGAGCCACTGGGGGTCCCCAGGCTGGGAGCGGAAAGCCGGGCTGAAGCCAGCTCGAGCATGGCCCCAGCTCTGCGTCACCACTCTCCGTGGCTGTGGTTTCCTTCACTCGGTTTTTTGGCTTTGCTGTGCAGAGAAGAACCCCTCACAGGGATGGCACGGTGGCTGTTGGTGACACTGGCACCCACCCAGGATGGGGAGAGGGGAGTGGGGGGGTCCCTGAGCTCAGACTCCACACGCCGGGGTGAGCACGCAGGCATGATGAACCCCCCCCCGAGGACTCGCACAGCTCTCCCCGGCAGTGACTCATGGCTGTGAAAGCTGGGGGAGGAATTTTAAAAGCTGCTGCTGAGCTCTGAGAAAGCAGGTGGAACCACCGCGTTCTGCCCAGAGCTCCAGCATCGCCTTGGCTGGTCCTTTGCCGGTGTCACCTCCTGGCTGTGTCACCTCCCGGGGTGCCGGTGCTCTGTGCATCCTCCACAGCCAGGGTGGAGCATGGGGAGGTTTGGGATGGGCGCTTTTCCAGTGGCAGGGGGAGACGCGGGGCCGGGGGGGGGCGGGGGGCGCGG
>NW_009260514.1:335-1866 GCF_000687185.1 Egretta garzetta | reverse complement strand
CCGGCGAGGAGGTGCAGTGGGCATCCAAAATAGTGCAGAGGGTGCAGGACTTCTTCAGGGAGCGGGACAAGGACCAGGCAGGGTTTGTCACCCGCTCAGATATGCAGGTAAGGGATGGGGGTGTCTTCTCAGGATAAATGCACATTGGGGTGGCTTGAGACTGGGTGAGGGGTAGGTTTTTCCCCTGATTTGCTTTGTTCTTAGAAATTGCAGGAGGGAGATTTCCCCTGCAGCACGGAGGAGCTGGAGCTGGTCTTTGATGGGCTGGATGCTGCTGGCACCGGGCAGTTAAGCACCGAGGAGTTCACTGCCGGGCTGTGTAAGTGCCAGCATGCTGCTGCTAAGCAGCCTGGGCTGATCCTGGACATGGCCCCTGATCCTTTCCAAGGAGGGGACCTGAAATGCTCCCCTTGTTGGGGTGGTATGTGATGGCCCAAAAAGTGTCCCCATACCCGGGTCTCAGCCCATGGCTCGGCTGGTGAGGGGTCCTATTCTGTCGAAGGAGGTTGTCAAAGCCACGGGGTGGGATGCGTTGGGGTTTGGGCTTTGCTGTTGCCCAGCTGGGCACTGAGGGTTTGGGGTATCTGTCGGCAGGGCAGTTCCTGAGCTCCCAAAAAGCTGCCAGGGAGCACCGCCGGCGGAAAACGGCATCCCGGAGGGTGCGCTTGGTCGTCCCCAGCCCAGTGTTGGAGGGGGTGGACAGTGAGGAGCAGAGACACTTTGCTGCCTTCATGGACCAGCTGGGCACGGACAACGTCTCTGAAGAGTAAGCCACCCTGTTTAGCACCCATGGGTGTCCTGCAGGATGGGGCAGAGCTGCCCTAGGGGGGAAGGCTTGGGGCAGGGCAGGGTGTTCCACTCGTTTGGTCCCCATGCAGGCAGCGAACCCAGAAATGGTTTGGAGGTGCCTTTGCCCCAGGAGCAGGGGACAGGATCATGGTCACCCCAATGCTAATCTGTCCCCAGGACCACGCGTCCCGTACGGTGTGAGCTAAATGCCCTGGGATCCCATAGCTGTCCTGGCTTTGGGGGGCTCGGGGGGGGTACTCACCATAAAACACCCCTCTCCCTGCAGACAGGAGATCTGGCAGCTCTGGGTGAGGCTCCGGAAGGACGAACCCCAGCTCCTGGGCAACCTGGAGGACTTTCTGGCCAAGATGAGGCACCGCATTCAAGAAGCCCGGAGCAAGAAGGAGGCTTTGGAGGTAGCCCTGAACAAGTGAGTCACACCAGGGCGGTGGAGAAGGACGGGTTGGGAAGGATGGGGCCCCCTGCTCACCCCAGCCATGGAGACACACCCAAGGAGGGAGAAACCTGGGTGCTTTCAGCATCTCCATCAGTGGCTGGAGCAGAGGTTTCACTGGGAGCTGACGTTTGGGGTTGGGCTCCCTCTACAGTCACACACGGGATGGCAAAATGCTGGATTCAGACGAGTCCCTGCTGGGTGAACTCAGCTGCAGCCTGCAGGTCCCATGGGCAATGTGGGGTCCCAGGGACCTGCACCCACTGCCACAGGGTCTGCCCACCCCCC
>NW_009260514.1:0-284 GCF_000687185.1 Egretta garzetta | reverse complement strand
GGCCGTGAAGCGGCAGACGCGGCAGGAGCAGCAGCGGCTGGAGCAGGAGGTGGGCCACCAGCTGCTCCTCTCCCCTTGTCACCCACCCTAGGAGGGGGCTGCACATCCCCAAACCCCTGTGGCATCTCCCAGATGGGCGAGTGGGTGCTAACGTCCTTGTTGCCATCCCAGAGCGTGGCCCGGAGCCACCAGCACGGCATGGAGCTGCAGCAAGCGCTGGATGCCAGCGAGAGGGAGGTGCAGCGCTTGGTCACGGCACAGATGGAGGTGAGCTGGCCCCAACC
>NW_009260513.1:0-744 GCF_000687185.1 Egretta garzetta | reverse complement strand
CTCCTGCTGGCCACACCACTCCTGAGACAAGCCTCTTCCTCAGCCTGGGTGGCCATGTTCCCCCCACGGCCCCTATAGGCAGCACACATGGCCCCTATAGATCACACGGCCCCTACAGGCAGTACATCCCCTATACATCACTCGGCCCCTACAGGAATCATACAGTCCCTACAGGGATCACTTGGCCCCTACAGGGATCACTCGGCCCCTATAGGGAGCATACAGCCCCTATAGATGACTCGGCCCCAATGGGGATCATACGGCCCCTATAGGGAGCACACAGCCCCTACAAGGAGCACATCCCCTATATAGATCACAAATGCCCTACAGATCACTCAGCCCCTACAGGGGTCATACAGTCCCTATGGGGATCACTCAGCCCCTATAGATCACATGGTCCCTACAGGGAGTACACATGGCCTCTATAGGGAACACATCCCCTATATAGATCACACATCCCCTATAGGGAGCACATCCCCTATAGGGATCACTCAGTCCCTGTAGGTCACACAGCCCCTACAGGGATCACTTAGCCCCTGTAGATCACACAGTCCCTATAGGGAGCACACATGGCCCCTATAGGGAGCACATCCCCTATAGGTCACTCGGCCCCTATGGGGGTCATACGGTCCCTGTGGGGGTCATATGGTCCCTATGGGGGTCACTTGGCCCCTATAGATCACACGGTCCCTATAGGGAGCACACACGGCACCTATAGGGAGCACATCCCCTATATAGATCACA
>NW_009260512.1:0-5385 GCF_000687185.1 Egretta garzetta | reverse complement strand
GGTGGTGGCCTTGGGGACAGTGTGGCCATGGAGATGTCACCATGATGGGGACGTTGGCCTGCAGGTGGTGGCCTTGGGGACGGGGACGGTGGCATGGTGGGGACATTGGCCTGTGGGTGGTGGTCTTGGGGAGAGAGTGGGGATGGTGGCATGGTGGGGACATTGGCCTGTAGGTGGTGGCCTTGGGGACAGTGTGGGGATGGTGGCATGGTGGGGACAGTGGCCTGTAGGTGGTGGCCTTGGGGACAGTGTGGCCATGGAGATGTCACCATAATGGAGACGTTGGCCCATGGGTGGTGGCCTTGGGGACAGGGACAGTGGCATGGTGGGGACATTGGCCTGTAGGTGGTAGCCTTGGGGACGGGGACAGTGGCATGGTGGGGACGTTGGCCTGTGGGTGGTGGCCTTGGGGACAGGGACAGTGGCATGGTGGGGACATTGGCCTGTGGGTGGTGGCCTTGGGGACACGGGGGTGGCCATGGAGATGTCACCATGGTGGGGACGTTGGCCTGTGGGTGGTGGCCTTGGGGACACAGGGGTGGCCATGGAGATGTCACCATGGTGGGGACGTTGGCCTGTGGGTGGTGGCCTTGGGGACACAGGGGTGGCCATGGAGATGTCACCATGGTGGGGACGTTGGCCTGTGGGTGGTGGCCTTGGGGACACAGGGGTGGCCATGGAGATGTCACCATGGTGGGGACGTTGGCCTGTGGGTGGTGGCCTTGGGGACACAGGGGTGGCCATGGAGATGTCACCATGGTGGGGACGTTGGCCTGTGGGTGGTGGCCTTGGGGACACAGGGGTGGCCATGGAGATGTCACCATGGTGGGGACGTTGGCCTGTGGGTGGTGGCCTTGGGGACACAGGGGTGGCCATGGAGATGTCACCATGGTGGGGACGTTGGCCTGTGGGTGGTGGCCTTGGGGACACAGGGGTGGCCATGGAGATGTCACCATGGTGGGGACGTTGGCCTGTGGGTGGTGGCCTTGGGGACACAGGGGTGGCCATGGAGATGTCACCATGGTGGGGACGTTGGCCTGTGGGTGGTGGCCTTGGGGACACAGGGGTGGCCATGGAGATGTCACCATGGTGGGGACGTTGGCCTGTGGGTGGTGGCCTTGGGGACACAGGGGTGGCCATGGAGATGTCACCATGGTGGGGACGTTGGCCTGTGGGTGGTGGCCTTGGGGACACAGGGGTGGCCATGGAGATGTCACCATGGTGGGGACGTTGGCCTGTGGGTGGTGGCCTTGGGGACACAGGGGTGGCCATGGAGATGTCACCATGGTGGGGACGTTGGCCTGTGGGTGGTGGCCTTGGGGACACAGGGGTGGCCATGGAGATGTCACCATGGTGGGGACGTTGGCCTGTGGGTGGTGGCCTTGGGGACACAGGGGTGGCCATGGAGATGTCACCATGGTGGGGACGTTGGCCTGTGGGTGGTGGCCTTGGGGACACAGGGGTGGCCATGGAGATGTCACCATGGTGGGGACGTTGGCCTGTGGGTGGTGGCCTTGGGGACACAGGGGTGGCCATGGAGATGTCACCATGGTGGGGACGTTGGCCTGTGGGTGGTGGCCTTGGGGACACAGGGGTGGCCATGGAGATGTCACCATGGTGGGGACGTTGGCCTGTGGGTGGTGGCCTTGGGGACACAGGGGTGGCCATGGAGATGTCACCATGGTGGGGACGTTGGCCTGTGGGTGGTGGCCTTGGGGACACAGGGGTGGCCATGGAGATGTCACCATGGTGGGGACGTTGGCCTGTGGGTGGTGGCCTTGGGGACACAGGGGTGGCCATGGAGATGTCACCATGGTGGGGACGTTGGCCTGTGGGTGGTGGCCTTGGGGACACAGGGGTGGCCATGGAGATGTCACCATGGTGGGGACGTTGGCCTGTGGGTGGTGGCCTTGGGGACACAGGGGTGGCCATGGAGATGTCACCATGGTGGGGACGTTGGCCTGTGGGTGGTGGCCTTGGGGACACAGGGGTGGCCATGGAGATGTCACCATGGTGGGGACGTTGGCCTGTGGGTGGTGGCCTTGGGGACACAGGGGTGGCCATGGAGATGTCACCATGGTGGGGACGTTGGCCTGTGGGTGGTGGCCTTGGGGACACAGGGGTGGCCATGGAGATGTCACCATGGTGGGGACGTTGGCCTGTGGGTGGTGGCCTTGGGGACACAGGGGTGGCCATGGAGATGTCACCATGGTGGGGACGTTGGCCTGTGGGTGGTGGCCTTGGGGACACAGGGGTGGCCATGGAGATGTCACCATGGTGGGGACGTTGGCCTGTGGGTGGTGGCCTTGGGGACACAGGGGTGGCCATGGAGATGTCACCATGGTGGGGACGTTGGCCTGTGGGTGGTGGCCTTGGGGACACAGGGGTGGCCATGGAGATGTCACCATGGTGGGGACGTTGGCCTGTGGGTGGTGGCCTTGGGGACACAGGGGTGGCCATGGAGATGTCACCATGGTGGGGACGTTGGCCTGTGGGTGGTGGCCTTGGGGACACAGGGGTGGCCATGGAGATGTCACCATGGTGGGGACGTTGGCCTGTGGGTGGTGGCCTTGGGGACACAGGGGTGGCCATGGAGATGTCACCATGGTGGGGACGTTGGCCTGTGGGTGGTGGCCTTGGGGACACAGGGGTGGCCATGGAGATGTCACCATGGTGGGGACGTTGGCCTGTGGGTGGTGGCCTTGGGGACACAGGGGTGGCCATGGAGATGTCACCATGGTGGGGACGTTGGCCTGTGGGTGGTGGCCTTGGGGACACAGGGGTGGCCATGGAGATGTCACCATGGTGGGGACGTTGGCCTGTGGGTGGTGGCCTTGGGGACACAGGGGTGGCCATGGAGATGTCACCATGGTGGGGACGTTGGCCTGTGGGTGGTGGCCTTGGGGACACAGGGGTGGCCATGGAGATGTCACCATGGTGGGGACGTTGGCCTGTGGGTGGTGGCCTTGGGGACACAGGGGTGGCCATGGAGATGTCACCATGGTGGGGACGTTGGCCTGTGGGTGGTGGCCTTGGGGACACAGGGGTGGCCATGGAGATGTCACCATGGTGGGGACGTTGGCCTGTGGGTGGTGGCCTTGGGGACACAGGGGTGGCCATGGAGATGTCACCATGGTGGGGACGTTGGCCTGTGGGTGGTGGCCTTGGGGACACAGGGGTGGCCATGGAGATGTCACCATGGTGGGGACGTTGGCCTGTGGGTGGTGGCCTTGGGGACACAGGGGTGGCCATGGAGATGTCACCATGGTGGGGACGTTGGCCTGTGGGTGGTGGCCTTGGGGACACAGGGGTGGCCATGGAGATGTCACCATGGTGGGGACGTTGGCCTGTGGGTGGTGGCCTTGGGGACACAGGGGTGGCCATGGAGATGTCACCATGGTGGGGACGTTGGCCTGTGGGTGGTGGCCTTGGGGACACAGGGGTGGCCATGGAGATGTCACCATGGTGGGGACGTTGGCCTGTGGGTGGTGGCCTTGGGGACACAGGGGTGGCCATGGAGATGTCACCATGGTGGGGACGTTGGCCTGTGGGTGGTGGCCTTGGGGACACAGGGGTGGCCATGGAGATGTCACCATGGTGGGGACGTTGGCCTGTGGGTGGTGGCCTTGGGGACACAGGGGTGGCCATGGAGATGTCACCATGGTGGGGACGTTGGCCTGTGGGTGGTGGCCTTGGGGACACAGGGGTGGCCATGGAGATGTCACCATGGTGGGGACGTTGGCCTGTGGGTGGTGGCCTTGGGGACACAGGGGTGGCCATGGAGATGTCACCATGGTGGGGACGTTGGCCTGTGGGTGGTGGCCTTGGGGACACAGGGGTGGCCATGGAGATGTCACCATGGTGGGGACGTTGGCCTGTGGGTGGTGGCCTTGGGGACACAGGGGTGGCCATGGAGATGTCACCATGGTGGGGACGTTGGCCTGTGGGTGGTGGCCTTGGGGACACAGGGGTGGCCATGGAGATGTCACCATGGTGGGGACGTTGGCCTGTGGGTGGTGGCCTTGGGGACACAGGGGTGGCCATGGAGATGTCACCATGGTGGGGACGTTGGCCTGTGGGTGGTGGCCTTGGGGACACAGGGGTGGCCATGGAGATGTCACCATGGTGGGGACGTTGGCCTGTGGGTGGTGGCCTTGGGGACACAGGGGTGGCCATGGAGATGTCACCATGGTGGGGACGTTGGCCTGTGGGTGGTGGCCTTGGGGACACAGGGGTGGCCATGGAGATGTCACCATGGTGGGGACGTTGGCCTGTGGGTGGTGGCCTTGGGGACACAGGGGTGGCCATGGAGATGTCACCATGGTGGGGACGTTGGCCTGTGGGTGGTGGCCTTGGGGACACAGGGGTGGCCATGGAGATGTCACCATGGTGGGGACGTTGGCCTGTGGGTGGTGGCCTTGGGGACACAGGGGTGGCCATGGAGATGTCACCATGGTGGGGACGTTGGCCTGTGGGTGGTGGCCTTGGGGACACAGGGGTGGCCATGGAGATGTCACCATGGTGGGGACGTTGGCCTGTGGGTGGTGGCCTTGGGGACACAGGGGTGGCCATGGAGATGTCACCATGGTGGGGACGTTGGCCTGTGGGTGGTGGCCTTGGGGACACAGGGGTGGCCATGGAGATGTCACCATGGTGGGGACGTTGGCCTGTGGGTGGTGGCCTTGGGGACACAGGGGTGGCCATGGAGATGTCACCATGGTGGGGACGTTGGCCTGTGGGTGGTGGCCTTGGGGACACAGGGGTGGCCATGGAGATGTCACCATGGTGGGGACGTTGGCCTGTGGGTGGTGGCCTTGGGGACACAGGGGTGGCCATGGAGATGTCACCATGGTGGGGACGTTGGCCTGTGGGTGGTGGCCTTGGGGACACAGGGGTGGCCATGGAGATGTCACCATGGTGGACGAGCGCCAAGCAACACCAATCCAGGGCCACCAAGATGTCACCAATGGTCTGAGGCCACCACAAGCTACCGATGACCTTGAGGCCACCATGACCTGGAACCACCTTGAATCACCAACAAGCTGGGGCTACCAATGGGCCAGCAAGATGCCACCAACAAGCTGGGGCCCACCATGAACTGGAGCCACCACAAATCACCAATAAGCTGTGGCCAGCATGAGCCAGGGCCACCAAGATGTCACCAATGGTCTGAGGCCACCACAAGCTACTGATGACCTTGAGGCCACCATGACCTGGAACCACCTTGAATCACCAACAAGCTGGGGCTACCAATGGGCCAGCAAGATGCCACCAACAAGCCGGGGGCCACCATGAACTGGAGCCACCATGAGCCAGGGCCACCAACGAGCCACCAGGATGCCCCCAACGAGCCAGGGCCACCATGAACTGGAGCCACCATGAGCC
>NW_009260511.1:2138-3045 GCF_000687185.1 Egretta garzetta | reverse complement strand
GCCAACCAGGACTTTGTGGCCACCCAGGGCTCCATGGACAACCAAGGCTTTGTGGTCAACCAAAGCTCCGTGGCCAACCAAGCCTTCATGGCCAACCACAGCTCCATGGATAACCAAGGCTTCATGGACAACCAAGGCTTCGTGGCCAACCAGGGCTCCGTGGCCACCCAGGGCTTTATGGACAACCAAGGCTCTGTGGCCACCCAGGGCTCTGTGGCCACCCAGGGCTCCGTGGCCAACCAAGCCTTCACGGTCACACAGGACTCCATGGCCAAACAAGCCTTCGTGGCCAATCACAACCCCATGGCCACCCAGGGCTTCATGGCCACCCAGGGCTCCATGGCCAACATGGCCAACCAAGGCTCTGTGGCCAACCAAGGCTCTGTGGCCAACCAAGCCTTCGTGGCCAACCAAGGCTCTGCGGACCATCTAGAGACCCACAGCGATGATGGCTCCGTGGCCCGCTTAGACTTGAAGGTCTACCAAGGCCCCACAGCCAACCCAGGCACCAAGGACTATTTAGAGACCAAGGTCAACCACGGCCCCGGAGCCTGTTTGGACCTGAAGGTCTGCCAAGGCTCCGTGGCCAACCAAACCTCCAAGCCCCATCTGGTGAGCGAGGTCCACCAAAGCCCCGTGGCCCCTTTAGACCTGAAGGGCCATGAAAGCTCCATGGCCAACCAAGGCTGCACAGCCCATCTAGAGGCCAAGGTCAACCACGTCCCCGTAGCCCATCTAGCTCTGAAGGTCCACCAAGACTCGACGGCCAACCAAGCCTCTGAGGACTGCCTAGAGACCAAGGTCAACCAAAGCCCCGTGGCCCATTTAGAGACCAAGGTCAACCAAAGCCCCATGGCTTGTCTAGACTTGAAGGTCCACCAAGACTCTGTGGCCAACGGAGGCCCCG
>NW_009260511.1:420-1314 GCF_000687185.1 Egretta garzetta | reverse complement strand
CGGGGGGCGGGGCACGGCGTCACCTCGTGGCTTTGCGCTCTTGTGGTTCTCCATGGCTTTGTGTCTTCATGGCGTTGGGCGTCTCCATGGCATTGGGCGTCTGCATGGCGTTGGGCGTCTGCATGGCGTTGGGCGCCGTCATGGCGTTGGGCGTCTCCATGACGTTGGGTGTTGGGTGTCTTTATGGCATTGGGCGCTTCCATGGCATTGGGCGTCCACATGGCATTGGGCGCCTCCATCGTGTTGGGTGTCTACATGGCATTGGGCGCCTGCATGGCATTGGGCGTTGGGTGTCTTCATGGCACTGGGCACCTCCATGCCGTTGGGTGTTGGGCACCTTCATGGCATTGGGCACCTTCATGGCATTGGGCACCTTCATGGCATTGGGCACCTTCATGGCATTGGGCACCTTCATGGCATTGGGCACCTTCATGGCATTGGGCACCTTCATGGCATTGGGCACCTTCATGGCATTGGGCACCTTCATGGCATTGGGCACCTTCATGGCATTGGGCACCTTCATGGCATTGGGCACCTTCATGGCATTGGGCACCTTCATGGCATTGGGCACCTTCATGGCATTGGGCACCTTCATGGCATTGGGCACCTTCATGGCATTGGGTATTGGGTGCCTTCATGGTGTTGGGCACCTTCATGGCATTGGGCGTCTTCATGGCATTGGGCACCTTCATGGTGTTGGGCGTTGGGCATCTTCATGGCATTGGGTGCCTTCATGGTGTTGGGTGTTGGGTGCCTTCATGGCATTTGGCAACTTCACGGCGTTGGGTGCCTTCATGGCATTGGGCACCTTCATGGTGTTGGGCACCTCCATGGCGTTGGGTGTTGGGCACCTCCATGGCATTGGGCACCTTCATGGCGTTGGGTGCTGGGCGC
>NW_009260511.1:0-349 GCF_000687185.1 Egretta garzetta | reverse complement strand
GGCATTGGGTGTTGGGCACCTCCATGGCGTTGGGCACCTTCACGGCATTGGGCGCCTCCATGGCGTTGGGTGTTGGGCGCCATCATGGCGTTGGGCGCCTTCACGGCATTGGGCGTTGGGTGCCCCATGACGTCATGGTCATGTGCTCCTCCATGCCTTTGTGTCTTCCTGGCGCTGCGCGTCATCATGGCCGCCTGCTCGTGCTCCTCCGTGCCGTCACGTCCCCGCGTCCTCGCACGTCCCCGTGTCCTCGCACGTCCCCGTGTCCTCGCACGTCTTTGTGTCCTCGCACGTCCCCGTGTCCTCACACGTCTTTGTGTCCTCGCACGTCTTCGTGTCCTTGCACGTC
>NW_009260510.1:6082-6293 GCF_000687185.1 Egretta garzetta | reverse complement strand
TGGCACCACGTTGCTTTGCTGGGTGCCCCCCTCGCCCCCTTTCGCAGGGCTGGTCCCCCCGCAGCACACTCACCGCCTCGAGGGAGAGGAGGGGCTCCTGGGAGGACTGCAGGACGGGGCTGAGGATGTCGATGGAGGCTTGGAGGGTGGCGGTGGCTCTTCTGCCCCTCAGGGCCACCACCGGCGGGTTGGCCACGCGCAGCGCAGCTCC
>NW_009260510.1:4903-5660 GCF_000687185.1 Egretta garzetta | reverse complement strand
CGGCAAGCGGCGGTCCGTGCGTGGAGGCCACCACGCCGCCCTGCGTGTCCCCAGCGAAGAGCTGCGGGGGACGGACGTGGGCAGGGCTTGGAGGAACGGCCCCAGCTCAGCGAGGCCGAGGGGCTTGGGCTGGGACGTGGAGGCACTCACGTTGAGATCCAGCTGGATCGCGTTGCCACCGATGATGGAGAAGGGGGGCAGATCTCCCAGAGCCCCCAGCGGGAGCGCCGCTGTGGGATACGGGGGGGGAAAACTTTGGAGCTGCAAGGAGAGGGGCATGCTCCCAACCCCCGGGCCCCAGGAGCCAGCGGCAGCTCCTGCTCGCAGCCGTCCCTGCTGGACAGGGCGCTAGAAAGCACCGCTCTGCCACAAAAATGTTCTTTCAAAAAGGAACCGCTCCTGCAGGGGCTTTCGGCAGGCAAAATGGTGCTGCTGCTCCGGGGCAGGGGCACGGAATGTCGTGCTGGAGCTGGGAGCTGTGCTCTTAGGAAGGCGTTAAAATATCCGTATTGCCGCTGCGTAGAGAGCCCGGCCCGCCCGCAGCGCAGGGGTCGCGCAGGAGCAGAGGAGGAGGAGGGTGCCGGCACTTACGGGTCCCGAGGCCGAGCAGAGCCCTCACCGCCTTGAGCCTGTTGTTGGCGATGTCGCACCCCTGGGGAGCAAGGGCGAGTTTGGGCGCTGGGACGCGCAGCCCCGGCGGCCGCACGGCGCGGTCAGACGGGCAGGAAAGCCCGGCTCTGCTGGGGCGGCGCAGCAC
>NW_009260510.1:1445-4823 GCF_000687185.1 Egretta garzetta | reverse complement strand
GGCTGCTGGTGCCTGCCCTGCCCGTGCTGCCTGCCCTGCCCGTGCTGCCCACCCAGCCCCGCGCTGATGGCACGCGTGCAGACGGCTTTGCAGGCTCACCAGCTCCCGCAGGGCGTCGCTCAGGAAGCGTTTCAGCGGCTGATCCAGAAGGGGCACGTTGGGTCTGGGTGACGGCGAAACAGAGAAGAAAAAGCGGCGCAGATGAACGGCTGGGAAAGGCCTTGGCCCGAGAGAAACGCGAGGCCTCGCCTGCACCGGCCAGGGCCATAGTCAGTGCCAAACTATTGCCAAGCCCAAGCCCAAGCCCAAGCCCTCTGAATCCGGCCCGGTGCTGGGTTGCCGGCACGGCCCAGGGAGATTCTTTCTTGAGCCCAGATTTTACAAGAAAGCTCAGCAGTTCCCCTCCAGCGCTGGCAGCCCGGTACCTCAGCCTCTGAGGAGTCAAGGGCAAAGGCAACGCCTTCGATGGCCAACAGCGCCAAGGTCTGCCACTGCTGCAGGGGCCACATGCTGGCCATGAGCCACCCACGCACGCAGATGCCACCTCGCTTGGATGCCACCTCGCTTGGATGCCAACCTCACGCTTGGATGCCTACCTAACGTGCCTGCAGGGGCCACATGCTGGCCATGAGCCACCCATGCACGCAGATGCCACCTCGCTTGGATGCCACCCTCACGCGCATGCCTACCTCATGCTTGGATGCCTACCTGACGCGGATGTCTATGCCCAAAGTCTTGCAGTCCTCACTGTTCTGGCGAGCCGCCCCCTTGCCCTGGACCAGCATGACCACATCTGCTTCCACCTGCAGGCAGAGCACCCTGCCCCGCGCGCTGCATCGGGGGAAACACAGCAGACGGCTCAGGGAACTTGCTGGGCATCTGCTTTCCCAAGAGATGGTGACCCCCCGCCCCGTGCGGTGCCCCGATGGACGTGTCCTACCTCGTGCTCTCAACCAGCAGCTGGGTGTTTAAGCCCACCTCGTGCCCAAAGCCTGGCAGGGAGCGCAGACGTATTTTGGGGACGGTGTTGTTCACAATTTTCAGCCTGGATGGTCAAAACAAGGGAAAGGCAGTAAGTAGCACATTGGTACAGCAGATGCCCTCTCCCCTCAGCCCCCAGCGCTGCCCTCCCCACCCTGGGTCAGCAGGGAGCCCTGCTAGCCGGCCCCCGCGGGGCGTCGCTCAGGAAGCGTTTCAGCGGCTGATCCAGAAGGGGCACGTTGGGTCTGGGTGACGGCGAAACAGAGAAGAAAAAGCGGCGCAGATGAACGGCTGGGAAAGGCCTTGGCCCGAGAGAAACGCGAGGCCTCGCCTGCACCGGCCAGGGCCATAGTCAGTGCCAAACTATTGCCAAGCCCAAGCCCAAGCCCAAGCCCTCTGAATCCGGCCCGGTGCTGGGTTGCCGGCACGGCCCAGGGAGATTCTTTCTTGAGCCCAGATTTTACAAGAAAGCTCAGCAGTTCCCCTCCAGCGCTGGCAGCCCGGTACCTCAGCCTCTGAGGAGTCAAGGGCAAAGGCAACGCCTTCGATGGCCAACAGCGCCAAGGTCTGCCACTGCTGCAGGGGCCACATGCTGGCCATGAGCCACCCACGCACGCAGATGCCACCTCGCTTGGATGCCACCTCGCTTGGATGCCAACCTCACGCTTGGATGCCTACCTAACGTGCATGCCTACCTCACGCGGATGTCTATGCCCAAAGTCTTGCAGTCCTCACTGTTCTGGCGAGCCGCCCCCTTGCCCTGGACCAGCATGACCACATCTGCTTCCACCTGCAGGCAGAGCACCCTGCCCCGCGCGCTGCGTCAGGGGAAACACAGCAGCCGGCTCAGGGAACTTGCTGGACATCTGCTTTCCCAAGAGATGGTGACCCCCCCGCCCCGTGCGGTGCCCCGATGGACGTGTCCTACCTCGTGCTCTCAACCAGCAGCTGGGTGTTTAAGCCCACCTCGTGCCCAAAGCCTGGCAGGGAGCGCAGACGTATTTTGGGGACGGTGTTGTTCACAATTTTCAGCCTGGATGGTCAAAACAAGGGAAAGGCAGTAAGTAGCACATTGGTACAGCAGATGCCCTCTCCCCTCAGCCCCCAGCGCTGCCCTCCCCACCCTGGGTCAGCAGGAAACGCGAGGCCTCGCCTGCACCGGCCAGGGCCATAGTCAGTGCCAAACTATTGCCAAGCCCAAGCCCAAGCCCAAGCCCTCTGAATCCGGCCCGGTGCTGGGTTGCCGGCACGGCCCAGGGAGATTCTTTCTTGAGCCCAGATTTTACAAGAAAGCTCAGCAGTTCCCCTCCAGCGCTGGCAGCCCGGTACCTCAGCCTCTGAGGAGTCAAGGGCAAAGGCAACGCCTTCGATGGCCAACAGCGCCAAGGTCTGCCACTGCTGCAGGGGCCACATGCTGGCCATGAGCCACCCACGCACGCAGATGCCACCTCGCTTGGATGCCACCTCGCTTGGATGCCAACCTCACGCTTGGATGCCTACCTCACGCGGATGTCTATGCCCAAAGTCTTGCAGTCCTCACTGTTCTGGCGAGCCGCCCCCTTGCCCTGGACCAGCATGACCACATCTGCTTCCACCTGCAGGCAGAGCACCCTGCCCCGCGCGCTGCGTCAGGGGAAACACAGCAGACGGCTCAGGGAACTTGCTGGACATCTGCTTTCCCAAGAGATGGTGACCCCCCCGCCCCGTGCGGTGCCCCGATGGACGTGTCCTACCTCGTGCTCTCAACCAGCAGCTGGGTGTTTAAGCCCACCTCGTGCCCAAAGCCTGGCAGGGAGCGCAGACGTATTTTGGGGACGGTGTTGTTCACAATTTTCAGCCTGGATGGTCAAAACAAGGGAAAGGCAGTAAGTAGCACATTGGTACAGCAGATGCCCTCTCCCCTCGGCCCCCAGCTCTGCCCTCCCCACCCTGGGTCAGCAGGGAGCCCTGCTAGCCAGGACCAGCTTGCGGCACAGACAAGGCCCGCTTGCACGGCAGGCACATACAGAAACCCCCAAGGGCTGAACCCTCGTTCATGAGCCTGACCCAGGAGGGGAACGAGGGGCCCCGTATGCCCAGACAGCAGGCTCCAGACCAGAGCTTCCTTTCCCCAGCTAAACCCAGGCACACTAAGGGCTGCTCCCGCTCTCACTCACCCTGGGAGATCTCCACCATTTCCACCGAGAAGATTGCCAACGAGCCCATCTTTGCCAAGGACCCCATCTTTGCCAAGGAGAATATCAAGGACAGCATCAAGGAGATCATCAACAAGACCATCTTTGCCAAGGAGAGCATGAAGGAGGCCATCTCTGCCAAGGAGACCGCCAACAAGACCATCTCCACCGAGGAGACCGCCAGCAAGACCATCTCCACCAAGGAGACCGCCAACAAGACCAT
>NW_009260510.1:0-1398 GCF_000687185.1 Egretta garzetta | reverse complement strand
CCCCGAGGAGACCGCCAGCAAGACCATCTCCACCGAGGAGACTGCCAACAAGACCATCTCCACCGAGGAGACCGCCAACAAGACCATCTCCACCAAGGAGACCGCCAGCAGCACCATCTCCACCGAGGAGACTGCCAAGAAGACCCTCTCCGCCAAGGAGACCGCCAGCAGCACCACCTCCACCAAGGAGACCATCAAGAAGACCATCTCCACCAAGGAGACCGCCAGCAGGACCACCTCTACCTAGGAGACGACCAAGAAGACCAGCCCAAGCAGACCACCAACAACACCATCTTTCCCCAGGAGACTGCCAACAGCACCATCTTTGCCAAGGAGACTGCCAAGGAGACCACCAAGGAGACCATGTCTGCCAAGGAGACAATGAAGGACGCCATCTCTTCCTAGGAGACCACCAAGGACACCATCTCCACCAAGGAGACCATCAAGAAGACCATCTCTCGCAAGGAGACCGCCAGCAGCACCACCTCCACCAGGGAGACCATCAAGAAGACCATCTCTCTCAAGGAGACCGCCAGCAGGACCACTTCTACCTAGGAGACCGCCAAGAAGACCATCTCCTCCAGGGAGACCACCAACAGCACCATCTCTCCCAAGGAGACCGCCAACAGCGCCATTTTTGCCCAGTCGACCTCCAAGAGGAATATCTTTTTCTAGGAGGCCACCTCGAAGCTTCTGGAGGTCACGTTTGGCTAATAAATGTTTAGCATCTGAAAAAAAAAAAAAAAGGAGAGGTCACTGTGAGCTCGGTGGAGCCAGCACAGGAGCGAGCTGTGTCAGCCTGGCTGGTCCTGCCCCTCCACTGCCCCCCCTGTTGCCCTCTTTATCCAGCAGGGGAGGTGGCACCAGGCACTGTAAAGGATCCAAAGTGCCATCTCCCACCTGCTCTAGAAATGCAAATATTCAGCATTGCCCCTGCTGCTGGCGGGGTTTGGGCCAGCTCCTGATTTTCTGAGCATAGGCAAGGGACAGAAAGAGCAGAAGGGCCCTCAAAAAAGAGACAGCTCCTGTCTCGTCCACGCACTTACCATCTGCATCTGCTTTGGCAGCGGAGGCCACGATTCCACGTCCTTGCGAAGGGGTCAGCAGGCTGCAGAGGAGGAGAAAACCCCACAGCGCAGACATCCTCGGTCCCGTTCCCTGCGGAGAGCGATTGCCATGAGTGCAAGGCGGGGAGAGCCAGCACAGGCCAGAGGGGGAGGAGAGAGGGGGATGGAGGAAAGGAAAAGGAGGAATGGCTGTTGGGCAAGAAAAGATCAGTGGGGAAGGAGGCCGCTGGCACCGCTCCCGCCTCCTCACCACGCTGGCGGGCACAGCAAAACTCCTGGTGGCACTTCCCTGCGGGAGGAACCAGAACTTCAGCAAGGGTTGCTCCAAAGA
>NW_009260509.1:0-341 GCF_000687185.1 Egretta garzetta | reverse complement strand
CTATCACCCTTACCAGCCCCAACACCATCCTCATCACCATCACCAGCCCCATCACCACCATCCTCCTCAGTGTCCCCATCACCATCACTGGCCCTGTCAATGTCACCAACCCTGACACCATCCTCATCACCATCACCATCCTCATCACCATCACCAGCCCCATCAGTGTCACCATGCTCATTCACCAGCCCCATCACCATCCTCATCCTTGTCACTGTCCCCATCGCCATCACCAGCCCCATCACCATCCTCATCACCATCACCAACCCTATCAACGTCACGGGCCCCATCACCATTCTCGTCAACGTCCCCACCACCATCACCAGCCCCATCACCATCCT
>NW_009260508.1:28790-29349 GCF_000687185.1 Egretta garzetta | reverse complement strand
AGGGGTAGGGCTGGGGACAGGGGACAAGGGACATCACTGGTGACAAAGGTGTGGGTCAGGGCTGGGGACAGGGGACAAGGGACAGGAGGGGGGGTTGGGGACAGGGACAGGGGATGGGGACGAGGCCAGGGGTCAGCGTTGGGGGCAGGGGCAGGGTTGGGGACAGTGACAGGGCCAGGGTGGGGACAGTGCCAGGGTTGGGGTCAGGGCTGGGGACAGGGTGGGGACAGTGCCAGGGCCAAGGTTGGGGCCAGTGCCAGGGTTGGGGCGAGGGTTGGGGACAGGGCTGGGGACAGTGCCAGGGCTGGGGACAGAGACAGTGCCAAGGTTGGGGACAGTGACGGTGCCAGGGCTGGGGACGGTGACAAGGTTGGGGCCAGGGTTGGGGCCAAGGTTGGGGCCAGTGCCAGGGTTGGGGCCAAGGTTGGGGCCAGTGCCAGGGTTGGGGACAAGGTTGGGGTCAGGGTTGGGGCCAGGGTTGGGGCCAGTGCCGGCCGTGTCCCCGCCTGGCACAGCAGCCGCCGGCAGGGCCGGTCGGTGTCCCGCCTGGGGGCGGGGG
>NW_009260508.1:26229-27442 GCF_000687185.1 Egretta garzetta | reverse complement strand
ACCGCCTGGGCCCCTCCCAGCTCTGCCGCAGGCGGTGGATGGGGCTGGACCTCAGCGCCGAGACGATGGCGCAGAGCGAGGAGAAGTTCCTCAGGGCGCGGCACTCCTGGGGCCACCACCACCATCACTGTCACCCCCCCGGCCAGGACAGGGGACAGGGCTGGCGACGGGGCCACCACCCCACTGCAGCAACCCCCATGGGGCCACCTCCAGCAGGGAACCCCTCTCCATGGGGCCACCTCCCTTGGGGACATCTCCATGGGGCCACCTCCATTGGGGACCACTGGGGGACCTTCTCCATGGGGCCACCTCCCTTGGGGACCACTGGGGACCTTCTCCACTGAGGCCACCTCCACTGAGGCCACCTGATTGGGGAACATCTCCGTGGGGCCACCTCCCTTGGGGACCATGGGGAACATCTCCATGGGGCCACCTCCCTTGAGGGCCACCTCCATGGGGCCATCTCTATGGGGGCACCTCACTGGGGAAACATCTCCATGGGGCCAGCTCCATCACAGAACCCCTCTCCATGGGACCACCTCCACTGGGGAATGTCTCCATGGGGCCACCCACTGGGGCCATTGCCACTGAGGCCACCTCATTGGGAACATCTCCATGGGGCCACCTCCCTTGGGGACCATTGGGGACCTTCTCCATGGGGCCACCTCCACTGGGGCCACCCCACTGGGCAACACCATTGAGGGACATCTCCCTGGGGCCACCTCCCTTGAGGACCCACTGGGAAACACCCCCATAGGGCCACCTCCATGGGGCCACCTCCATCAGGGAACCCGCTCTCCATGGGGCCACCTCATTGGGGACCTTTTCCATGGGGCCACCTCTCTTGAGGACCATCTCTGTGGGGGCCACCTCCCTTGGGGACCACTGGGGACATCTCCATGGGGCCACCTCCCTTGGAGACCATTGGGGACCTTCTCCATGGGGCCACCTCCACTGGAGCCACCTCATTGGGCAACGTTTCCATGGGGCCACCTCCCTTGGGGACCATGGGACCACCTCCTGTGGGGACCTTCTCCATGGGGCCACCCCATTGCAACCCCATGACGCCACCTCCACAGTGCCCCCCTCCATGCAGCCCCCCCCCTCTGTGTCCACCTCCCTTGGGGACCATGGGACCACCTCCTGTGGGGACCTTCTCCATGGGGCCACCCCATTGCAACCCCATGACGCCACCTCCACAGTGCCCCCCTCC
>NW_009260508.1:21145-21400 GCF_000687185.1 Egretta garzetta | reverse complement strand
ATAGCACCCCAGTGCTCCCAGTGCCACCCTGTAGCCCCCCCACCCCCAGTGCTACCATGAGTCCTCCCAGTGCTCCCAGTACGGCTCTGCAGCGCCCCTTGACCCCCCCTCCTCCCAGTCACCCCAGTCCCTGCTCCCAGTCACCCCAGTCCCTGCTCCCAGTAACCCTCATTCCCCAGCCCCAAGCTCCCAGTCCCTCCCAGTTTGCCCAGTCCCTCCCAGTGCCCCCAGTTGCCTCTCCCAGCACCACCACTT
>NW_009260508.1:18769-19651 GCF_000687185.1 Egretta garzetta | reverse complement strand
GGGGACAGTGAGGGGGACATGGGGACAGGGGGTCTTGGGGACAAGGAGGGGGACATCATGGGGGGTTTGGGGACAGGGTGACCTAGGAGGACCTGGGGAAGGGGACAGGGGGACACTGGGGGACCCTTGGGGACAGTTTGGGACACTGGGGGACCCTTGGGGACAATTGGGGACCCTTGGGGACACTGGGGGACCCTTGGGGGAAGTTGGGGACACTTGGGGGCAGTTGGGGACCCTTGGGGACAGTTGGGGACCCTTGGGGACACTGGGGGACCCTTGGGGACAATTGTAGGCAGTTGGGGACACTGGGGAACCCTTGGGGACAATTGGGGATACTTGGGGGCAGTCGGGGACCCTTGGGGACAGTTGGGGACCCTTGGGGACAGTACTCACAGGCAGGGCTGAGCCAGCGCCAGAGCCCACAGAGGACGAAGGCCACCAGGCAGAGCCCCACGGTGTCCTCCACCCCCGGGCCCTCCACACCTGCGGGGACGGGGACAGGGGACACCTGAGCCCCCATGGCTCCCACCAGGCTCCTGCTGGCCCTCGGTCCCCAACCCTGGTCCCAATGTCCCTCAGTGTCCCCAGCCCTGCTCCTGATGTCCCTTGGTGTCCCCAGCCCTGCTCCTGGTGGCCCTTGGACCCTCCCAGCCCTGCTCCTGGTGGTCCTCGGTGTCCCCAGCCCTGGTCCCGACGTCCCTTGGTGGCCCCAAACTTGGTCCTGGCACCCCTTGGTGTCCCCAACCCTGGTCCCAGTGTCCCCTTGTCCCTCCCAACCGCACTCCTGGTGGCCCTCGATGTCCCCAACCCTGGTCCTGGTGGCCCTTGGACCTTCCCAGCCCTGCTCCTGGTGGCCCTGTGTCCCCAACCCCAATCCCGCCC
>NW_009260508.1:16707-17153 GCF_000687185.1 Egretta garzetta | reverse complement strand
TATAGGGTCACAGCCCGGTCCTATACATTCTATATGGTCTGGTGCTATAGGCCTGAGCACCCCCTGGTATAACTCCCCTGCCCCCCCCACTATAGGCACTGGGGGGAACTGGGGGACACTGGTGCCCATTTCCAAACCCCCCATGGGGTCCCTATAGGGTCATGGACTGGTCCTTTACATTCTATATGGTCTGGTGCTATAGGCCTGAGCCCTCCCAGAATAACCCCCCCAGCCCCCCCCTGCAGGCACTGGGAGGCACTGGGGGGCACTGGGACCTGCTCCTGCCCCCCCTCATGGGGTCCCTATAGGGTTACAGACCAGTCCTATACATTCTATACGTCCCAGTCCCATACCCCCGATCCCCAATTTAACCCCCCCAGCCCCCTCCTCTCCCCTCTATAGGCACTGGGGGGATGCTGGGCCCCCTCCCCTCCCCCATGGGGTCC
>NW_009260508.1:8071-9107 GCF_000687185.1 Egretta garzetta | reverse complement strand
TCAAATTTGCCCCAATTCTTCACCAAAACCCCGCAACTTGGACCCAGATTTTCACCAAAACTCAGCTCGGGCCCAAATTTTCACCAATCCCCCCCAAATCAGCCCCAAATTTTCACCAAAACCCCACAAATTTGCCCAAATTTTGACCAAAACCCCCCAAATCTGACCCAAATTTTGACCAACCTCCCCCAAATTTGCCCCCATTCTTCACCAAAACCCCCCCAAACAGCCCCAAATTTTCCCAAATCAGCCCCAAATTTTCACCAAACCCCCTCAAATTTGCCCCAAATTTTGACCAAAACTTCACAAATCTGCCCCAATTTTTCACCAAAACCCCACAAATTTGCCCCAAATTCTCACCAAATCCCCTCAAATCCACCCCAAATTTTGACCAACCCCCCCCCAAATCTGCCCCAAATTTTGACCAAACCCCCCCAAATCAGCCCCAAATTTTGACCAAAACCCCTCAAATTGGCCCCAAATTGTCACCAAACCCCCTCAAATCAGCCCCAAATTTTGACCAACACCCCCTTCCCAAATTTGCTCCAATTCTTTACCAAAACCCCGCAACTCAGCCCCAAATTTTCACCCAAATTCAACTAGGTCTCAAGTTTTCACCAAAACCCCTCAAATTTGCCCCAAATTTTGACCAAAACTTCACAAATCTGCCCCAATTTTTCACCAAAACCCCACAAATTTGCCCCAAATTCTCACCAAATCCCCTCAAATCCACCCCAAATTTTGACCAACCCCCCCCCAAATCTGCCCCAAATTTTGACCAAACCCCCCCAAATCAGCCCCAAATTTTGACCAAAACCCCTCAAATTGGCCCCAAATTGTCACCAAACCCCCTCAAATCAGCCCCAAATTTTGACCAACACCCCCTTCCCAAATTTGCTCCAATTCTTTACCAAAACCCCGCAACTCAGCCCCAAATTTTCACCCAAATTCAACTAGGTCTCAAGTTTTCACCAAAACCCCTCAAATTTGCCCCAAATTCTCACCCCACCCCACCCCCAAATTCGCCCCAATCCCC
>NW_009260508.1:1797-3675 GCF_000687185.1 Egretta garzetta | reverse complement strand
GGGGTGGGGGACACAACCCACACCAACCCCTCCTCGTCCAGATGCTGAGCTCCGGCGCCCAATGGGAGCTCCAGCACCCAAGATCCAGGGCTCCTCCACCGGCTCCATCAACCTTCCAGGAGCTCCAGCACCCCATGGGAGTTACATGGCTCCTCCACCAGCTCCATCACCCCCCCAGGAGCTCCAGGGCTCCTCCATGACCTCCATAACCCACCCACCCCAGAAGCTCCACCAGATCCATCACCCTTCCAGGAGCTCCAGCATCCCATTGGGAGCTCCATGGCTCCTCTACCGGCTCCATCACACCCTGAGGAGCTCCACCAGCTCCATCACCTCTCCAGGATCTCCAGCACCCTATAGAAGCTCCATATTCCTCCATGTATTCCATCACCCTCCCAGGAGCTCCAGCACCTCTCCAGAAGCTTCACCAGCTCCCTCACCTCTCCAGGAGCTCCATCACCCTATAGCAGCTCCATGCTCCTCCATGACCTCCATCAATGCTCCCGGAGCTCCAACACCCTATGGGAGCTCCAGCACCTCTCCAGTAGCTCCAGGGCTCCTCCACCAGCTCCCTTATCCCCCCAGGAGCTCCAGCACCCTATGGGAGCTACACGGATCCTCCACCAGCTTCATCACCTCTCCAGGAGCTCCACGCCTCCTCCATGAGCTCCATTACCCCCCCCCAGAAGCTCCACCAGCTCTATCACCTCTCCAGGAGCTCCAGCACCCTATAGAAGCTCCATGCTCCTCCATGAGTTCCATCAACCTTCCAGGAGCTCCAGCACCTCTCCAGGAACTCTACCAGCTGGCCAGGAGCTCCACCAGCTCTTCCATGAGCTTCACCACCCCTCCCTTCCAGGAGCTCCATCACCCTATGGGAGCTCCATCACCTCTCCAAGACCTCCAGCACTCCTCCACAAGCTCCATCACCTCTCCAGGAGCTCCACCGCTCCTCCATGAGCTCTGCCACCTCTCCAGAAGCTTCACCAGCTCCGTCACCCTTCCAGGAGCTCCAACGCTCTATAGCAACTCCATCACCCTATGGAAGCTCCATGCTTCTCCACCAGCTCCATCACCTTTCCAGGAGCTCCACCAGCTCACTAGGAGCTCTACGGCTCCATCATCCTTACAGGAGCTCCATGACCCTCCCAGGAGCTCCAGCACCCGCCAGGAGCTCCAGCATCCTATAGGACCTCCATGCTCCTCCATGAGCTCCATCACCCTTCCAGAAGCTCCACCAGCTCCATCACCCTTCCAGGAGCTCCATCATCCTATGGGAGCTCTAGCACCTCTCCAGGAGCTCCAGGGCTCCTCTACCGGCTCCATCACACCCTGAGGAGCTCCACCAGCTCCATCACCTCTCCAGGAGCTCCAACACCCTATGGGAGCTCCACGGATCCTCCACCAGCTCCATCACCCTCCCAGGAGCTCCAGCACCCTATAGGAGCTCCATGCTCCTCCATGAGCTCCATCACCCTTCCAGGAACTCCAACACCTCTCCGGAAGCTCCACCAGCTCCATCACCCTTCCAGGAGCTCCATCACCTCTCCAGGAGCTCTAGGGCTCCTCCACCAGCTCTGTCACCTCTCCAGATGCTTCACCAGCTCTATCGCCCTTCCAGGGGCTCTGTTACCCTCCCAGGAGCTCCAGTACTGCCCCAAGAGCTTTACCCCTCCTCCACCAGCTCCATCACCCAACTGGG
Organism: Egretta garzetta; assembly: GCF_000687185.1. NCBI lineage: Eukaryota > Metazoa > Chordata > Aves > Pelecaniformes > Ardeidae > Egretta > Egretta garzetta. Next base: position 1,973 of record NW_009260508.1, on the reverse strand, counting down.
AGCTCCATCACTCCTACCAGCTCCATTACTCTCTCCCTGTGAACTCTGTCACCACCCTATGAGGTCCATCACCCTTCTACGAGCTTCATCATCCTATGAGCTCCATCACTCTTCCATAAGCTCCATCACCCCATGAGCTCCATCACACCTCCATGAGCTCTGCCACTGTTCATACC
>NW_009260508.1:0-1712 GCF_000687185.1 Egretta garzetta | reverse complement strand
CTCTATGCGCTCCACCCCCCCCATGGGCTCCATCATTCTTCTACGAGCTCCTCCACCCCCCTATGAGCTCCATCATCCCATGGGCTCCACCACCCTCCTATGAGCTCTACCACCCCTCCATGAGCTCCACCACCCCTACGATCTCCACCAGCCCCTACAATCTCCACCAGCCCCATGAGCTCCATCATCCTCCCATGAACTCCATCATCCCATGGGCTCCACCACCCCTCCACGCTCTCTACCACCCTCATGAGCTCCACCACCCCCCTACGATCTCCACTACCCCCCTGAGCTCCATCATCCTCCCATGAGCTCCACCACTCCCTATGAGCTCCATCACCCCCCTACGAGCTCCATCACCACCTTGTGAGGTCCATCACCCCTCCACAAGCTCCATCACCCCTCTGCAAGCTCCATCAACCCCCTATAAGCTCCATCACCCCATATGAACTCCATCACCCCCTATGAGCTCCATCATCTCATGAGCCCCACCTCCCCACATGTTCTCCACCACCCCTCCATGCTCTCCACCACCCTTCCACAAGCTCCACCACCCTTCCATGCGCTCCAACACCCCCTATGATCTCCACCACCCTCTACGAGCTCCACCACCCCCCATGATCTCCATCAGGCCCTACAATCTCCACCACTCCCTATGAGCTCCATCATGCTCCCATGAGCTGCATCATCGCATGAGCACCACCACCTGCTATGAGCTCCATCATCTCATGAGCTCCACCACCCCTCCACACTCTCCACCACCCACTAAAAGCTCCACCGCCCTCCTATGAGCTCCACCACCCCCATGAACTCCATCATCCCATGACCTCCACCACCCTTCTACCAGCTCCATCATCCCTCCACTATCTTCATCACCCCCATGAGCTCCACCCCCCCCTATCCACCCCCCTATATCTCTCCCCCCCCAACACAACCTCCACCACCTCCTACAAGTTCCATCATCCTCTTGTGAGCTCCATCATTCTATGAGCTCCACCACCCCCCTACGATCTCTACCATCCCCTACGAGCTCCACCACCCCCATGAGCTCCATCATCCCATGGGCTCCACTACCCCCCTACAACCTCCACCACCCTCCTGAGCTCCACCACTCCCTATGAGCTCCATCACCCCCCTATGAGATCCATCACCCCTCCACAAGCTCCACCACCCCTCCACAAGCTCCATCAACCCCCTATGAGCTCCACCACTCCTTATGAGCTCCATCTTCTCATGGGCTCCACCACCCTCTATGCTCTCCACCACCCCCCTACACTCTCCACCACCCCTCCATGCTCTCCACCACCCCCCTACGATCTCCACCTCTCCTCCATGAGCTCCACCACCCTTCCACAATCTCCACCACCCCTCCACAAGCTCCATCACCCCCTATGAGCTCCATCATCTCATGGGCTCCACCACCCCTCCACGCTCTCCACCACTCCTCCACAAGCTCCACCATCCCTCCATGAGCTCCAACACCCCCTTATGATCTCCACCACCCCCTACGAGCTCCACCACCCCCTATGAGCTCCATCATCTCATGGGCTCCACCGCCCCCTTACATTTTCCACCACCCCTCCATGCTTTTCAGCACCCCTTCACAAGCTCCACCACCCCTCCATGAGCTCCAACACCCCCCTATGATCTCCACCACCCCCTACGATCTCCATCACCCCATGAGCTCCATCATCTCATGGGCTCCACCACCC
>NW_009260507.1:73356-73777 GCF_000687185.1 Egretta garzetta | reverse complement strand
AGCATCACCGTCCCCTGCACAGCCCAACCCTCCTGGCACCAGGGCAGTGCAGCCCCGGGCTGTGGGTGCCCCCAGGGTGGGACCCCGGGGTGGGTGGGTGGCACTGAGGGGCCACCCCGGGCAGACACGTCGCGGAAGCCGAAGGAGAGCGAGAAGGACGGGCACGGGTACCGGTTCGTGTCACGGGGGGAGATGGAGGCGGACATCAAGGCGGGGCGGTACCTGGAGCACGGCGAGTACGAGGGCAACCTCTACGGCACCAAGACCGACTCCATCCGCGCCGTGGTGGAGGCCGGCAAGATGTGCATCCTGGACGTCAACCCCCAGGTAGGGGACCCGGGGCGGGGGGGACACCAAGGGGATGGCCAGGGCTGAACCTCCCCCCGCCCCCGGGCTCCTGCTCACCCCCCCCTCCTGCCCA
>NW_009260507.1:68148-68938 GCF_000687185.1 Egretta garzetta | reverse complement strand
CCCGGTCCCCGGGGGCATCCACTACGTGGGGCAGATGCACGAGGGCAGCATGCTGCGCGTGGCGCTGGACCAGCTGACGGAGGGGCAGCTTTGCTGGCAGCGCCTGCCCGACCCCTACGACGAGGTCTGCCTGGGCCCCCGGCGCTACCAGCTCCGTGCCGGCAAGGCCGCCTGCCCCGCTGCCCTGGAGGAGCAGTTCCCCGCCGAGAAGGAGGCCATCAGGGAGTTCATGAGGCTCTCCAAGGTGGGGTGGTCCCCGGGACAGCCGCCCAGGGGTGGTGGCACGTCCCCAGGGGGTGGTGCTGGGGTCCCTTCCGGCTCGTGCAGCGACAGCGCTGGTGGGGCTGGGAGGGGGTGTGGGCGATGGGTGGATATGGGTGATGGTCAGGGTGGGGAAGGGGCAGCAAGAGCGGGGACAGAGGTGACAGGCATGGAGGGGACAGAGGTGACAAGCATGGTGGGGACAGAGGTGACAGGCATGGAGGGGACAAGTAGTGGGCATGGAGGAGACAGAGGTGACAAGCATGGGGACAAGTGGTGGGCATGGTGGGGACAGTGGTGACAGGCATGGTGGGGACAAGCAGTGGGCATGGAGGAGACAGAGGTGACAAGCATGGGGACAAGCAGTGGGCATGGTGGGGACAAGCAGTGGGCATGGTGGGGACAGAGGTGACGGGCATGGTAGGGACAAGCGGTGGGCATGGAGGGGACAGAGGTGACAGGCATGGTGGGGACAAGCAGTAGGCATGGTGGGGACGTGGGTGCTGGGCGTGGTGGGGATGGGTGCTGG
>NW_009260507.1:67616-68125 GCF_000687185.1 Egretta garzetta | reverse complement strand
CCGCCCCCGGCCACAGCGAGGCCGTGGCCCGGCTGACGGACAACCGTGACCTGCGCGCCCTGCTCAGCTACCTCTTCTACGGTCAGGGGCCGTCGTGATAGGGAGGGCAACACTGCAATAGGGGAGGACCATGTCGCGATAGGGGAGGGCACCACGGTGATGGAGGAGGGCTGTATTGCAATAGGGGGCTGTGTTGTGATGGGGAGGGAGGGCCATGTCATGGTAAAGGAGGGCTGTGTCGTGATAGGGGATGATGCCATCGTGATGGGGGAGAGCTGTGTCGTGATGGGGGAGAGCTGTGTCGTGATGGGGGAGAGCTGTGTCGTGATGGGGAGAGCTGTGTCGTGATGGGGAGGGCTGTGTTGCAATAAGGCAGGCTGTGTCATGATACAGGGGCCCCATGCTGCAATAGGGGAGAGCTGTTCTGTGGCAGAGGAGGGCTGTGTCACGATAGGGAAGGACTAGATCATGATAGGGGAGGGCTGTATCATGACTGGGAGAGCCATGTT
>NW_009260507.1:64739-66053 GCF_000687185.1 Egretta garzetta | reverse complement strand
CCCCCTTGCCACCCTCTCCTCGCAGGCCGGTCATGCATGACCATCCTGACCATGGCGCGGTACGAGTGGTTCGCCCCGGGGTCCTGGGGGGATGGGGTACCCCTTCAGAGTTGGGGTGCTCCACAGGGATGGGTGCATGGTGGAGACTGGGTGTGCCATGGGGTTGGGGTGCCCAGCAGGGTTGGGGTGGCCCATGGGACTGGGGTGCCCTCTGGGACTGGGGTGCCCTGTGGGGCTGGGGTGCCCTGCAGGGTTGGGGCATGCCAGGGCAATGGGCATGGCCTGGGGACTGGGTGCCCTGCAGGGATGTGCTCGGTGGGGACAGGGTGCCCTTGGGGTTGGGGTGCCCAGTGGGGTCCCCTGCAAAGCCACAGGGCATCACAGCCCCCAGGACCTTTGCATGGGGTGGGCACCCACCGGGTGGGCTTGGGCCTGTTGCGGTGGGACCTGCTCTTTGGTGGGATGGGTCTGCCTGTGCCTCCTGTGCCCCGAGCACCCCTGGGTGCCCTGTGCACCCTGACGTGCCCCGAGCACCCCCCGTGCCCCTGCCTGGGCAGGTGGACTTTGTGGAGGCGGCGTCGCCACTCACCAACCAGCACTACCTGGCAGCTCCCCGCGGGGAGATGTATGGGACCGAGCACGACGTCAGCCGCTTCACCCCGGCCGTGGTGGCCGCCATGAGAGCCGATACCCCCGTGAAGAACCTCTACCTGACAGGTAAGGGTCCTGTGTCCCCACGTCCCCCTGTCCCCATGCCCAGCTCCGGGCTGCGCAGACAGTCCCCCCAGCAGTATGGGACGTCCTCCCATGGGGGTGGCCGTGTCCCCCAGGGGGTAGCCGTGTCCCCCAGGGGGGTGGCCGTGTCCCACCGCGTTCCATCCCCAGGGCAGGCGGTGTTCAGCGGCGGGCTGGCAGGGGCCGTGCACGGGGGGCTGCTGTGCGCCTCCGCCATTCTGGGCCGCCTGCTCTACCTGGACCTGCTGCTCCTCAAGAAGAAAATCAAGCAGCACCAGGGCCGGCAAGCAGCGTGAGCGGCCAGGGACACTGGGCACAGGGATGGCCCTGTGACAGGGAGCGTGCTCCCGAATCAATAAACCCCGACGTCCCACTGGCCTGGGCCCATCTCTTGTGGGGATGGGAATGGAGGGCAGGATGGAGGGGAGGATGGAGGGGATGGGGAGGGAGACGGAGGGGATGATGGGGATGATGGGGATGGAAGGGATGATGGGGATGGAAGGGATGATGGGGATGATGGGGATGGAAAGGATGATGGGGATGGAAAGGATGATGGGGATGGAAGGGATGATGGGGATG
>NW_009260507.1:62918-63835 GCF_000687185.1 Egretta garzetta | reverse complement strand
TCGAAGGGTGGCGTTGTCCTCAGGGCAGGGGGGGAGGTCACCCCTAGAAGCTGGTCTGGGTGGCAAAGAGGGGCTGAGCCCCAGGACCGCAGCCGCATTCAGGACACGGCCCCGGCGGCAGTGGGTAGAGGAAAGGCTTCGCCGTCACCTAAGGGTGAGTGGGGGGGTGAGTCAGTGCGGGGGCATAGGGGATCCCCAGGAGAAGGAGGGTGCCCCAACCCCAGGGCTGAACCCAGATGTTGGAACTGGGTCCCTGTCCCCCCCATTTGGGGCACAGCAAGGCGGAGTGCATGGGAGTAGGGGAGGGTGGCCATGGCATGGGCTTGGGGGTCCCCATAGGCCCCCCCATGCCCTGCTGAGCCCCATAGCCCCAGCCTCCTCACCCCCCAGCCAACAAACCCAGGCGTCCTGGCATCCCCGGCACCGCTGCGCCACCCTCCTCGCCAGCGCCGGACTCTGGACCCTATGCCCGGGGCACCCTCCCCCCAGCACCCGGCGCCCAGCACCCGGCTGCCCTTTGCACCCGCCCTGCCCCACAGTGGACTTTGCCCTGGGTGGGGGCCCGCAGGGGACCCCCACGGTGGTGCAATTTCGGGTGATTTGGGCCACTTCGGGGGCTTTTTTAGAGGCAATGTCGCACCGAGGGGTGCCGGCACCCTGCTGTGGGTCCCTGTTACTGGGAGGGGGGTCCCTGAGGTGCTGGGTGGGTTCTGTCCCGGCCTGTTTGTCTGTCCGTCCTCTGGTGCTCGGTGCTGCACGTGGGGGGCTCCTGGCACCCCTGGGGTGTCCCGCTGCCAGCTGGGAGGCCGGGTTCCTCGGTGATGGGGGTCCTACACTGAGGGGGTGCAGTAGGGCCCCCGGGGATTGGGTGCTCCCCATGTCCCATCCTGGGGTGGGCAAGGGAGGGGGACGGGGGG
>NW_009260507.1:60516-60831 GCF_000687185.1 Egretta garzetta | reverse complement strand
CCCCAGCTCCAGCCCTCCCAGCTGCACCAAGTTTGCCAGGTCTCTGCTTCGGGGCTCCTTCACTCCCTGGGGGCCAGCATCGTGGGCATTTGCACCCCCTGCCCACCCTGGGGCCAGGGCGCTGCGTATGCACCCACCCCCGAGGATGAGAGGGTGCCCGGAGCTTTTTTTGGGCTCCTAATTACAGCCAGCGGCAGGCGGGGTAGAATTAAATCCAGGCTGGAGGCAGAAATAGCCACGAAGCCAGGTGGGAGCCGGCGGCCAAACCCAGCCGGACAGGCGGGGACCAAAAAGGGGGGGTGGACACACACCCAT
>NW_009260507.1:51255-52729 GCF_000687185.1 Egretta garzetta | reverse complement strand
CGGGTGCCGGCCGGCGGCGCGGGGAGCCCTCGCATCCCCAGCCCCGTCCCCAGCCCTAGGAAATGAACCTGGCAGCCCCTGGGGATGCTTTTCCTGGGGAGGCAGAGATGGGAGGGGTGGGGACCTGCTCCAAAGGGACCTGGGGGGCTGTGGGGTGCTGAGGGTACCCCCGCATCCCTCCCAGTCCCACAGTCCAGCTGGGATAGAGCTGGGGAGCATTGCCCCATCCCTGGGCTGCCCCCAGGGGTGCAGGGGGCTGTGGGTGGGAGCAGCAAAGTCTTCAGTGAAACTGAAAAGAAGATGGGGGGAGAAAAAAAGGGGGGAAAAAAAGAAAAAAAGGAAAAAAAAGAAAAAAAGAGCAAGCAGGGAAGTGAACTGGCAACGGAAAATGTTCGGCGTGGAGCTCGGCCCTCAGAGTTTCCATCCCAGCTCTGCGAGCCCAGACAGTGGGGGCCCCGGCTGGGCTGCTGCTCCCTGCCCAGGACCCCCCCAAAGCCCCCCTGTGCCCAAAAGCCCCACTGGCCCCCAGGGGTTGCTCCCTTCCATCCCCAGCTCTGTTCCGGACCTCAGCCCTGGGATGTGGGGGTGCAGAGTGGGGGGATGAGCCCCCCAGGAGGCACTCAGCCCTGGGATGTGGGGGTGCAGAGGGGGGAGATGAGCCCCCCTGGAGGGACCCATCCCTGGGATGTGGGGGTGCAGAGGGAGGCATGAGCCCCCATGGAGGCACCCAGCCCTGGGATGTGGGGGTGCAGATGGGGGGGGGTGGGCCACCCCAGGAGGCACCCAGCCCTGGGAGGGGGCAAAGCCGAAATCCCAGTCCCCATGGTGGTCCCTCCCAGGTGGAGCAACCACCGTGCTGCCCAGCAAGACACGGTTGTCACCTGCGTGTCCCCCCTCAATCTGGGGGTGCCCGTGCCACCCCCGTGGGGACATGATTATCCTATTTTGGGACCCTCCCTGAGGAGCAGCGTGGCACTGGCAGCCCGAAGGCCAATTAAGCAATTGCCCTGCCTGCTCCGAGCGGCTGGAAATAGCCGGGGAGTCGCTGCCCGTGATTACGGGGTTCTGCCCTGCCTGCCACAATTGAGGGTGCCGCAGGCCGGACGGCCACCAGGAATAGCCGGGGCGGTGCCGGGCTGTGGGCTGCGGCCAAGCCGGGGGAAACTGAGGCACTGAGTCCCCACCACGTCCCCATGGGGGGGATGAAAAAGGGGCGTGAGGTGTTCTGAGTTTGAGTGGGGTGGGGTGATGGGGAAATACCCCCAGGGGCTTTTCGGTGTGGGGGTGCTGGTGCAAGGGGGTCCCAGCCAGGTCTGGGGATCCCTGGGTGCCTTGGGAGCAGGGAAGTGGGGGGGGGCTGCAGTGGGGGCTTCAGTGGGGTGAACCCCCCCATGGGGTCAAACACCTGCGTGTCACCACCTCGCAGCCACCACCGTCCCCATCCTCACCCAGACCACCCCCCCACCGAAGCCAC
>NW_009260507.1:49352-50021 GCF_000687185.1 Egretta garzetta | reverse complement strand
AGTCGTTTGGTGGGAGCTCCCGCTCAGACGCGTTGCCCTCTGCAAGGAGCCCAGTGCTCCCAGTGCTCCCAGTGTGCTGATGAGCCTGCAAGATCTTAGCGTGACGGGGGGGCAAGGGGAGGTTGACGGCTGGACCCGGCTCTTTGCAACCCCCCCAGTAAGACCCCAGCCTCATTTCCAGCTCCTTTCCCTAAAAAAAAATCATTCCTTAAAAGAGGGGGCGGCCCCCCCTGGCTGCCACATTGCCCTTGCAGGGCTCCTTCCCCCCTCCGTCCCCGAGCTCCAGGCGGCCTCCCCGGCCCTGGTAAATACGTGTATTTTTTTGGCGTGTAATTACGCCCTCCCCAAATTGCACGGTAGATTGTGGATTATTGTCAACGAGCTTTTGCTTTTTCCACAAACGTGGCTCCTTCAAATGTGGAAACGGCCGTGGAGGCGTGCCAGGCGGGGAGAGCGGGGAGCCGGGCGGCGAGGAGGGAGAGGGCTGGGGAAAGGAAAGGGAAAAGGTGGAAAGAAAGGGAAAAAAAATAAAGTGAGTGGCTCTTGGTGGTGTTTGGGGGGGCCCTGTGGGTCGGGGTCCTGCGTGGGGATCCTCGCCCATGGGATGCGCTGGGTGCCGGGCGCTCCTGCCCTTGGCCTTTGCACGGTGCTGGGGGGTTTGATCCTGCA
>NW_009260507.1:46988-47237 GCF_000687185.1 Egretta garzetta | reverse complement strand
TACAGGATGGGCTAACGTACAACGACAAGGATGTCTGGAAACCCGAACCCTGCCAGATCTGCGTCTGCGACAGCGGCAACATCCTCTGCGACGAGGTGATCTGCGAGGACACCTCCGACTGCCCCAACGCCGAGATCCCCTTCGGAGAGTGCTGCCCGATCTGTCCCGACACCGACGGTACCGTCCCGGCCTCCCGGCCCATCCCGGCGCCGGTGGTGCCCGGCGAGCAGCGGGGCCGGCCCTGCCCCG
>NW_009260507.1:45957-46305 GCF_000687185.1 Egretta garzetta | reverse complement strand
GGCGAGGCGCTGGGAGCGCTTCCTGTGCCGGTGGTGCTGAGGATGCTGCCGAGAAGGAGGTTGGAGGGGATGACAAAGGATGTCGGTCCTGGAGGTGATGGGGACAGGGATGGGGACAGGAATGGGGACAGGGAATAGGTGGGGATGGGGACAGTGATGGGATGGTGGTGGGGTGGCGATGGGGTGTCAACACGTACAGCAATGGGGTGGCGATGGGGACAGGGAATGGCTGGGGATGGGGACAGGGAATGGCTGGTGATGGGGACAGGAATGGGGACAGGGAATGGATCGGGATGGGGACAGGGATGGGGACAGGGGATGGGTGGGGGGGGGGGGAGGGGAGGGGGG
>NW_009260507.1:44380-45747 GCF_000687185.1 Egretta garzetta | reverse complement strand
CTGGTCCCCGCGGTCTTCCCGGCCCTCCTGGTGCTCCTGTGAGTATCTCCTGCTCCCCTCTCGTTTGGGGACAAGCGGCCCCAAGGGCCCCTTTGGGTGGGGGGATGCTGGGTGGGACAGGATGGGGCGAGGGCAGGACCCTCCCGATGGGTACAGGAACAAGCGGGGACGTGCGTCCTCACGTCACTGTATGGGGGTGGGAGGGAGGTGGGGGGGGCGCTGTTACCACTGGGGTCTTCAGGCCCAATCTTCTCATTTTCTAACCACTTTTTTTTCTTTTTTGCCCCCAACCTGCAGGGTCCTCAAGGTTTCCAAGGTCCCCCCGGTGAACCCGGAGAGCCTGGTGCTTCTGTGAGTCCTGGCACCTCCTCCCCCAGCCTGATGGCCCGTGGGGATGGGGACAAGGCTGCCCGTTCCCACCCCTGGCCACGGCCACACTGTCCCCGCTCCGGGGCATCTCAGCCAGCATCCGTGGGAGGGGCCTGCCAGCGGCTGGCACCGCCCAGCCTGGGTGACAGGGCACAGTGTCACCCACAGCACCCTCATCCCTGCCCTGCATCTCTCCTAGGGTCCCATGGGTCCCCGCGGTCCTGCCGGCCCCCCTGGCAAGAACGGAGATGACGTAAGTGGCCCCCACATGGGGTTTCCCCCTGCCTTCTGGGGCCTGGTGGCCCTGCAGCCCCCCCAGGTGAGCAGGGGCTGCCTGGCCTGGGGACGTGCCACCAACCCCGTGTCTTTCGTAGGGTGAAGCTGGAAAGCCTGGCCGTCCCGGAGAGCGCGGCCCCCCCGGCCCCCAGGTGAGACACTCCCCACCGGGGTGCCCTCCGGAGGGGACATGGCATCATGCCCTGCCTGGTGGCAAAGCAAGGACACGGCATGAGCTGCCTGCCCCCCGGGATAGGGGGGCAGGGGGGTGCGGGGACGCCCCCCCGAGCAGCTCCATCATCACCTCCCCTTTTCTCCTAGGGTGCACGTGGTCTCCCAGGAACCGCCGGCCTCCCGGGCATGAAGGGTCACAGAGTGAGTCCCTCCACCCCTGCCCGCAAGATTTAGGGGAAGGGGGAGCCCAACCCCACCAGGGGGTCCCCTCCTGACACCCCCCCCCCTTCTCTCTCCTGCTCCCCAGGGCTTCAGTGGTCTGGATGGTGCCAAGGGTGAGCCTGGTCCCGCTGGCCCCAAGGTGAGGAGCGATGGCAGCGCCACCCCTGCCCCGCTGGTAATGTCACCCCCGCGCCCTCTCCCCCTGGAGCGGGTCCCTCAACCTTGTCCTTTCTCCTAGGGCGAGCCCGGCAGCCCCGGGGAGAACGGCGCTCCTGGGCAGATGGTGAGTGCTGGAGTCCCCGGGGGCCACCCTCGGCCAGCACGGG
>NW_009260507.1:42593-44229 GCF_000687185.1 Egretta garzetta | reverse complement strand
GCCCCCCCCGCTCCCTCCCGCCCTGCCGTTAGTATCTGGTTGGAGCGGGGCTGAGCATCCCCTGCGGGGGCACGGGGGGGCTGGGGCCCCCCTCTGCTGCCGGTGGCATCGCTAACGCTGCCTCCCCTCCTGCAGGGTGCTCGTGGCAACGATGGTGCTCCCGGTGCTGCCGGCCCTCCCGTAAGTAACCCCCCCACCCCCTCCCCAGCGAGCTCCCACCATCTGCTCCGGCTGCTCTGGAGGGAGATCTCCCAGCTCCGCCATGGCTGGGAAATCCTGGCCGGGGGCCAGAGCTTCTGCTGCCCGGAAAACTTGGCACCAGAAGTGCGAGGGGGTTCCCTCCTCTGACACGCACCCTCTCTCCCTTCTAGGGCCCAACCGGCCCCGCTGGTCCCCCCGGCTTCCCTGGTGCTGCTGGTGCTAAGGTAGGACCTGCCTGACCGCCTGCTCCTGGGTGGCACCTCCTGGGCTGGGAGAAACTGGTGGAAACTGGGAGCTGGTGGGGGGGAAGGAGCAAGCATCAAATGGATTCCCCACGTGACCCCAAAATGAGAAAACAAGAAGTGCCGTGGGCTCGCTGCTGCCTGGGACAGCGGGGCAGGCGGGGACGTCCCCAGCCCAGTCCCATGGGCGCATCTCCTGGCTTCACCTCCATGGGAAAGGAGCTGCGGACAGGGGGGGAAATCAGCCGTGGCAGTGGTTTCAGGGCAGCCCTCACGCTCACGCCTCTTCCTCCCTCCTCTTCCTCCCCAGGGTGAAACCGGTCCCCAGGGTGCTCGTGGCAGCGAAGGTCCCCAGGGTGCCCGTGGTGAGCCCGGCCCCCCCGGCCCTGCTGGCGCTGCTGGTCCTGCTGTAAGTGGCACCTGATGGCTCCTTGCCCTTCGGCCTCATGTCCTGCTGGCCCTGGCATAACCCTCCCCCTCCTCCTCTTCCTCTCCACAGGGCAACCCCGGTGCTGATGGTCAACCTGGTGCCAAGGGTGCAACCGTGAGTGTCCCTCGCCCCCCACGTGGCTCCGGGATGAGGGTCCGTGCTGCTCCCTCACTGCCTCGTCTGCCTCTCCTAGGGTGCTCCTGGCATTGCTGGCGCTCCCGGCTTCCCCGGTGCCCGCGGTCCCTCCGGGCCCCAGGGTCCCAGCGGTGCCCCCGGCCCCAAGGGTAACAGCGTGAGTATCCCTGGACACCTCCATCTGCCCCCTCCCGGGGTCGGATCCCTTCTTCCCCTCCCGCAGGCTGCTGTCCCCCTGGAACTGTCTCCTCCGGCATCCCCTGTCCCCTCCGGCCCTGCAAATGCAGGATGGTGCTGGGGGCTGGCAGATGCTGAGCATCCCCCCCCCCCCCCCCCCCACTGGGCAGGATGCGGTGCGGGGCTCCCTTTGCTCGTCAGTCCGGTGCTAAATGGCTTTTCCCGTTCTCTCCTTCCACCTCCAGGGCGAACCCGGTGCTCCAGGCAACAAGGGTGACACTGGTGCCAAAGGCGAACCTGTGAGTGCCCCCCGCACCCCTCCTCGGGGGCTCACCCCCCGGCTCCTGCACACCCCATGGGTGCTCACCCCTTCGCCTCCTTCCCCAGGGCCCCGCTGGCGTCCAAGGTCCCCCCGGCCCGGCCGGCGAGGAAGGCAGCAGAGGAGCTCGTG
>NW_009260507.1:41737-42459 GCF_000687185.1 Egretta garzetta | reverse complement strand
AGAGAGGAGCTCGTGGTGAGCCCGCCCCCGCTGGGCTGCCTGGCCCTGCTGGCGAACGTGTGAGTAGGAGCGGTCCCCGTCCCACCCCCGCCATGTCCCTGTGCCTGTCCTGTCCCCCTTCCACCTCCCAGCCCCCAGCAGCTCAGCCTCGTGGGCACTCGGGGACAGGGACCCACGGCAGTGCCCTCCCCAGCCCCTTCCAACGCCCCACCGGGGGCTCCAGAGGAGCATCTCAGCAGAGACCCCGGGCTGCTCCTGCTGGCGGCTTGGTCCCACATTGGCACATCCCCCTCACACCCCCAGGCCCCCCGAGGTTGCCCCGTGTCACCTCCCTGACCCCCTCCTGTCCCTTGCAGGGTGCTCCCGGCAGCCGCGGTTTCCCTGGCGCTGACGGCATCGCTGGTCCCAAGGTAGGTGCCCAGGTCTCCCTTCTGTCCTCAACAGGGCGGTGGGGACACCACCATTCGTCACCTCTCCCCGCATGGTGGCGAAGGCGGTTCTGTGCCACTGCCACCTCTGGTGACACGGCTCTCGTCCCTGCCCCTCGCTGATGTCCTGCGGCTGGGATAACCTCTGTCCCCTCTCCCACCCTGCCCAGGGTCCCCCCGGCGAGCGTGGCTCCCCCGGCCCCGTTGGCCCCCAAGGATCTCCTGGTGAAGCTGGACGCCCCGGGGAACCCGGCCTCCCCGGTGCCAAGGTGAGCGCGGTGGGGTGGTAGCCAC
>NW_009260507.1:40343-40996 GCF_000687185.1 Egretta garzetta | reverse complement strand
GGTGGCTGCCGGTGGCTTTGGAGTGGGGACAGCAGGGAGGTGACGTGGCTGCGGGCAGCTCGCTGTGGCTTCTCCCATCCTTCGAAGGATGCTACGGCCGCATCCAGCCCAGCCCCCCGCCCCGGGTGGGCGCAGGGTCCCGCGGGGGCATGGCTGGGCTGCGGGGCAGGGCTGTGCTCTGAGCACCCTCTCCTCCCTCTTCCACAGGGTGCTGCTGGCAAGGATGGTGAAGCTGGTGCCCAGGGTCCTCCCGGCCCTACCGTGAGTATCAACGAGCCCTTGGCCACCCGCTGCCATGCTGTGCCACCAGAGATGGGGCTCGGGAGCTGACTGCCCCCTCTCACGCTTCTCCCCTCTCCCCCAGGGTCCCGCTGGAGAAAGAGGTGAACAAGGTCCTGCTGGTGCTCCTGGCTTCCAGGTGAGGGATGTCCCCTTCCCTCCTGAGGGGACACACCACCCGGGCTGGGGGTGATGTCGCCCCTTTCCTCGCCCGCTTTGGTCACCACCTCCCCTTCATGGTGTCTCATCGCTCCTCTTCTTCCTCCCCAGGGTCTGCCGGGCCCCGCTGGCCCCCCCGGCGAGGCTGGCAAGCCCGGTGAGCAGGTGAGTGCAGGCGAGCACGGCCACGGCATGGGACCGTCCCCGGCCCCCTT
>NW_009260507.1:38651-39986 GCF_000687185.1 Egretta garzetta | reverse complement strand
CCGCGGCAGGCGGCTCTTGGGGTGCAGATGGAAGGGGGGGGTGGCTTCACCCCCTGTTGCTGGCGTAGGTCCCACAGGATCAGCTCCTGCCTGGTAGCTGAAGCCAGGGCGACCTTGCCGTGCCGGGGAAGCGCCGAGTTCTCGCTAACGCCCGTTTTCTCTCTCTCTTGCCCAGGGTGATGCTGGTGCTCCCGGTGCCCCTGGGGGCCAAGGCCCCCCCGGTCTGCAGGGTATGCCCGGAGAACGTGGTGCTGCCGGCCTGCCAGGCGCCAAGGGTGACAGAGTACGTGTCCCCCAAAATCCTGACATCCCCCCTGGGTCCTCTGCTCCCAGACGTCCCTGTCCCCCCTCCATCACCCCCTCGGGGCTGGATATGCTCCCCTAAGCCATGGCTCATGGGCAGCAGCCCCCCGGGGAGGGTGAAGCTGGTGCCCAGGGGAGGGGATGCTCAGGGCTGCCTCTGTCCCCATCCGAGCGTGGCCCCTGGGGACAGTCCCCCGCTGCCAGCTGGGAGCCGAGCCCAGCTCTTCCCCAGGAGCCTGGGAAGAGGAGGATGGTCCCAGCCTCTCCCAGGGAGGATGAAGAACGAGGGGTGCCTTGGTGCTGCTGTGCAAAGGGGGAGGTGACCCCCCTGGAGGGGACCTCCCCAGGTAACCCACCCTCATCTTCCTCTCCCAGGGCGACCCCGGTCCCAAAGGTGCTGATGGCGCTCCTGGCAAAGACGGTCTCCGAGGTCTGACCGGCCCCATCGGCCCCCCCGGCCCTGCTGGTGCTCCTGGTGACAAGGTAGGGCTGTCCCCTGGCTGGATGCTGTGCCAGGGTTGGATGCATCCTGGTACCCACTGCCACCTCCTCGCCACAGCCCTGACCTCCTCCTTTTTGGTTTTCCTCCCCTTTCCCAGGGTGAAGCTGGTCCCCCCGGTCCTGCTGGTCCCACTGGTGCCCGTGGTGCTCCCGTAAGTGCTCCCCCACCCTGACTGATGGTCCTGCTGTGGGTGGCCATCCTTCAGTGGCCATCGGTGGCTGTCCCCTGCCTGGGGTGACACCATTCTCACCATTTGCCCTAGGGCGACCGTGGCGAGCCCGGCCCTCCCGGTCCCAGGGTGAAGCTGGTCCCCCCGGTCCTGCTGGTCCCACTGGTGCCCGTGGTGCTCCCGTAAGTGCTCCCCCACCCTGACTGATGGTCCTGCTGTGGGTGGCCATCCTTCAGTGGCCATCGGTGGCTGTCCCCTGCCTGGGGTGACACCATTCTCACCATTTGCCCTAGGGCGACCGTGGCGAGCCCGGCCCTCCCGGTCCTGCTGGATTTGCTGGCCCCCCTGTAAGTTCAAACGC
>NW_009260507.1:37633-38193 GCF_000687185.1 Egretta garzetta | reverse complement strand
TCCCCCCCCCGCCCCCCGCCCCCCAGGGGTCCCCCAGGCCCCGCCGTAAGTTGTGCCCCACACCCCACACCCCCTGGGGGTCCAGCCCCACACTGCGGCTCACCCCTCTCCTCCTCCTCTTCCTCCTCCACAGGGTGCTGTTGGTGCTCCTGGTCCCAAAGGTGCTCGCGGTAGCGCTGGACCCCCTGTAAGTACCAGTCTGGGGGGGTTTGGGGGTGGTTGGGGCTCCCAGGGGATCCCCCCGGGCACAAAGACCCCTGAGGTGGCTTTAATGCCCCACCGTGCCTCGCTGCGTCCCCCTGGCACCGTGGGGCAGAGGGGGGCTGCGGCACTTCCAACCCTGCATCTCTAAAACCCTCTGGGGGGGACGACATCAACCTGGGGTGGCTTCATCCCCATGGTGGGGATGGAGCGGGGGGGAACGGGAGGGATTTGCCCTTATCAGCTCCCGGATCAGCCCCAGCTCCCCCCTGGACGGACGCTTTCGTCCTGGGCACCGGCCCCGGGGCTCCCTGCGGTGGCCCCCAGCCAGGGGACCGTCCCCTGGACCCGCTCCACGG
>NW_009260507.1:35425-37308 GCF_000687185.1 Egretta garzetta | reverse complement strand
CCATCGTAAGTCCCCCCCCGCTGGACCCCCTCCACGGAGCCGGGGATGCTCGCCCCCAGCCCAGCATCCCTCGGCCGTGCCCTCCCTCGGGAGGGTGGCCCCCACCGCTGCCACCACCTGAGCTGCTGTTTGTCCCCGCAGGGCGCTCCTGGCACCCCCGGACCCCAAGGTATCGCCGGCCAGCGCGGTGTCGTCGGCCTCCCCGGACAGAGAGGCGAGAGAGGCTTCCCCGGGCTGCCCGGCCCCTCTGTGAGTACCCGGGGGGGTGAGGAGATGCTGGGACCCCCCCAGGGTCCGACTCACCCGTGCAGTCCGGAGGGGAGCATGCTCGCCGGTGCCTGACACCCCCCCATCCTCTCTCCACCGCAGGGTGAACCCGGCAAACAAGGTCCCTCCGGTTCCCCTGGCGAGCGCGGTCCTCCCGGCCCCATGGGCCCCCCCGGCCTGGCTGGACCCCCTGGCGAAGCTGGACGTGAGGTGAGCAGCCGTGGGCAGCCGTCAGCGTTGGGGGGCACGGACCCCCACACATCGGTGTTGGGTTTGCTGCGCTGAGGACTTGCCAACTCGTGGCACTCATGGATGCTGCCATAGTTGGTGCACGGCGGGGCCTGCGGTGCGCTGAGCGGAGACGGTGCCATCCAGGCCCTCGTTAGCCCCTGCCTGCCCTAACGAGGGGGTCTTTGCTCCTCCCTAGGGTGCTCCCGGTGCTGAAGGTGCCCCTGGTCGTGATGGTGCTGCTGGTCCCAAGGTGAGCGGCTGGTGAGGGGGCTGCGGGAGGGGACTGCGGGGTTGTGCTGGCCCACACTGACCTCTCCTCTTCCTCCTCCTCTTCCTCCTCCTCCCAGGGTGACCGTGGTGAGACTGGCCCTGCTGGCCCCCCTGGTGCTCCCGGTGCCCCCGGTGCCCCTGGCCCCGTTGGTCCTGCTGGCAAGAACGGAGATCGCGGTGAGACCGTAAGTGATGCTCTGCCCAGGACGCCCCCCCTTGCCCCCCTCCCTGGCCCAGGGCTCACCCTCGGTGGTGCAGCAAGGACTGATCCCACAAACCCACAGTCGGTCAGGGTCCACCCTGGGCTCAGCTCGCTGCTGGAGGAGCCTCCCCATGAACCAGGCGTCCCGCCACCCCGCTTGGGGTGACGCTGTCCTCAGCTGGGGGCAGCAGAAGGTGCAGGATGCTCTAACCTGTCCCCTTCTCTCCTGTCCCAGGGTCCCCAAGGTCCCGCTGGCCCCCCTGGTCCTGCTGGTGCTCGTGGTCCTGCTGTAAGTTGATGTTCTCCTCCATCCTCCTTGGTGCTTCTGCGTCCCGGTGGGCGTGGGGGCAGTGGCTGGCCTGGACCCTGCTCAACACATCTTCTTCTTCTTCCTCTTCCTCCTCCAGGGTCCACAAGGTCCCCGTGGTGACAAAGGTGAAACTGGTGAACAGGGTGACAGAGGCATGAAGGGTCACAGAGGCTTCTCTGGTCTCCAGGGCCCACCTGGTCCTCCTGTAAGTCCCGGGGGGTGAGGGTGGCCCTGGGTGCTGCCCCCTGTCCTGGAAGCGGGGCAAGATGCTGATAGGGCCTCTTCTTGTTCCTCGCTTTGCACAGGGCTCTCCTGGTGAACAAGGTCCTTCTGGTGCTTCTGGCCCCGCCGGTCCAAGAGTAAGTCCCTGGCTGAGCCACGACCCCCAGCCAGGAACGGGGCATCCAGGGGGAGCAGGGGGGAGAGGGTCCGTGCCGCCGGGCTATGCCCTGCTGTCATCAAGTTTCTCACGGGGACGTGGGTCGGGGCTGGAGGGGACGACTCTGCCGGGGTGGGACGGCCACACTCACCCCCTCTCCTCTCCCACAGGGTCCTCCCGGCTCTGCTGGTGCTGCCGGCAAAGACGGTCTCAACGGGCTGCCC
>NW_009260507.1:33774-35115 GCF_000687185.1 Egretta garzetta | reverse complement strand
GGATTCTTTCACCTCCCTCCCTCCCCCCCCTCTACTGCTCCTCACCTCCATCCTTCCTCCATCCCCCCGGGTTGGTCCTCACCTTCATTCCTCCATCCTCTCTCTTAGGGCTGCTCTCACCTCCATCCTCCACCTCTCGTGGCTGCTCCTCACCTCCATCCCCTCACCTCCTTCCTCTGTTCCTCATGGCTGTTGCTCAACTCCATGCTCCACCCCTCCAGATCCCTCCTACCTGCTCCGCACCCCCCTCCTCCATCCCTCATGGCTGCTCCTCACCTCCATCCATCGTGGCCGCCTGACTCCCTTCCCATCCCCTGACTCCCCTCCCTCTGCCCCGCAGGCGAATACTGGATCGACCCCAACCAAGGCTGCAACCTGGACGCCATCAAGGTCTACTGTAACATGGAGACGGGCGAGACATGCGTCTACCCCACCCAGGCCACCATTGCCCAGAAGAACTGGTACCTCAGCAAGAACCCCAAGGAGAAGAAGCACATCTGGTTTGGCGAGACGATGAGCGACGGCTTCCAGGTGAGCAGGGGGATGATGGGGGGGGACGACAACGGGGACAGACAACCGGCTCCGCAGCACCTAACGCCTCTTTTCCGGCAGTTCGAGTATGGTGGTGAGGGCTCCAACCCAGCCGACGTCGCCATCCAGCTGACCTTCCTCCGCCTGATGTCCACCGAGGCCGCCCAGAACATCACCTACCACTGCAAGAACAGCGTCGCCTACATGGACCAGGACACCGGCAACCTGAAGAAGGCCCTTCTGCTCCAAGGTGCCAATGAGATCGAGATCAGGGCCGAAGGCAACAGCCGCTTCACCTACGGCGTCACCGAGGACGGCTGCACGGTGAGTGGTGCGGGAGTTGGTGACGGTGGTGGGGAGGCGTCACGGGGACGGGGCTGACCCTGACCTCCCTGCAGAGTCACACCGGCGCTTGGGGCAAGACAGTCATCGAGTACAAGACGACGAAGACCTCCCGCCTGCCCATCATCGATTTGGCTCCCATGGACGTTGGCGCTCCAGACCAGGAATTCGGCATCGACATCGGCCCCGTCTGCTTCTTGTAAACCGGATGCCCCACACGTAACAGGAGAGAGTAATAATAATAATAATACTAATAATAAAAAAAAACAGCCAAAAAAAAAGGAGAAAATTTCACATGGACTTGAATTTGTGTCGGTTTCTATCCAGCGTCTCTCAAACTTTGCGTTTCCGTAAAGGAAAAACCCAAGACCCCCCCAAAAAAAAGCATTAAACCAAAAAAAAAAATAAAAATAAATGACTTTTTAAACAAAATCACCAGGAAGTGGGTTCGCTTGCTTGCCCTCCGCT
>NW_009260507.1:33339-33715 GCF_000687185.1 Egretta garzetta | reverse complement strand
TTGCATCGCATTAGGGCGTTAAGTTTTCGCTGCAAGGAAGGCGTTTGACTCCTGGTTCCAACCTGCTTCCATCCCTGCTCCCCCCCATCCCCCCTTTGGTTTTGTCTTTTTTTTTCTTTTTCCTCTTATTCTATTTTTATTCAGGCAGCAAAATCAGTTCAGCCCCGAGCACGCCAGGGGAGCGGACCCGACCCTTCGCTGCGCACCCTCCTTCTCCCGAAGGCTACCTCACCGCTGTGCTTCGGGGGGGTTAATTTTGGGGTTATTTTGTTTCATTTTCAAGTAGTTTTAGGTTCATCTGGGGTTTTTCAGCCGTGCCGGGACTTTCCTGCCAGGTTCAGAGCAAAGGTGCTAATTTTTCTCTGATATTCCCTCC
>NW_009260507.1:32900-33224 GCF_000687185.1 Egretta garzetta | reverse complement strand
TGTGTGTTTTTTTAATTATTCTCTTTTATTTTGGCCCTGCAACACCCGAGCCCGGGACCACCTGGTGCTACAGCCTCCAAAGCTGCGACTCCACTCAGTTTATTTCAATTTTCCTCTATTTTTTTGTCATCCCCCCGCCCCTTTCTTTGCCCAGCTCAACTTGTGAATTTTCCAAAGGTGCTACTCACCCCCCCCACCCTGCAAGCAAATCCCGGAGCAAATGCAAGGTAGAACCAAAAAAAAAAAAAATTAAAAGCCTCGAAAGGGAAAAAGGGCAACGCCGCCTCCCGGGTTGAGCAGGTGGATCCTCAGCTCCGCACTCAT
>NW_009260507.1:27442-28103 GCF_000687185.1 Egretta garzetta | reverse complement strand
CGGCTGCCTGCCCTGTGCCTCAGCTCCTCCGTGTCACCGTGGATGGTGGTGTGGTGGACCAGCTGGATGCTGAGGGGGAAGGGCAACTGGGTGCTGCGCCCCGCATTCCCACCCCATCCCTTTGGGGAGGGGCTTGGGAGGGTCTGTCCCCCCATCGTTGGGGTCTGCCCTCCATCACTGGGGTCTGCACCCTCATCATCGGGGTCTGCACCCTATCACTGGGGTCTGTACCCCGTCACTGGGGTCTGCACCCTCATCATTGGGGTCTGCTCCCCATCACTGGGGTCTGCACCCCATCATTGGGTCTTCCCTCCATTATTAGGGTCTGCACCCCCATCACTGGGGTCTGTATCCCGTCACTGGGGTCTGCACCCCATCACTGGGGTCTGCTCCCCATCACTGGGATCTTCCCTCCATCATTGGGGTCTGCTCCCTGTCATTGCGGTCTGCACCCCATCATTGGGGTCCTCCTTGCTGGTGTTGAGTCTGGCCAAGGCTACTGAAGAAGTAAAACAGCTCTTGTCCTCCAACCCATGTCTGTGGGGGGTTATTGGGGGGCGCCGAGGTGTGGGGAGAGGAGGAGGGGGCTGGGGGGCCCTGTTGGGATGGGGAGACCTTTAGGCTCCACCGCCTCCATAACATCGCCCGGACAGCCGCCCGC
>NW_009260507.1:25054-26097 GCF_000687185.1 Egretta garzetta | reverse complement strand
CACATGCCACCAGGCTGTGCCGCGCACAGACCCCTGCCCTGCAAGCCCTTCCCCATCCAACTGGTCCCACCAAGGAAGCACGACCTGGTCCCTGTGCCGGCTCTGCCCCAGGAGGGTCCTGACCCCCTTTTTGAGCTGAATGACCCCAAACCGAGGTGACCCCAGCCCCTCAGTGGTGGGGCGTGAAGGGATGCTGCTCCCGGGTTTCACAGGGCGATGGGGCGGTGCTCGGGGGTCCCCAAATGGGGGGAGGGATGGAGGGCAGGATGGATGGAGGTGTACAGGGCTGGAGGGGGGGAGGGACGGATGGACGGACAGACAGCCCAGCAGGCGTTAGCCAGTCCCCACCCAGGCACTGCAGGACACCCCCTCGTCCCCACTCCCCTTGGCCTGGCCCTCACCGCTGTCATCCTCGCGCCCGGTGAGGAAGGCCTCCTGGAACAGCTCCCGCTTCAGCTCATGGACAAAGATGGCTCCGGACTCGGAGGAGACGCGGTGGTCGGGGAGGACACGGTGCTCGGGGAGGGTGGCTCGGGACCCCCCCAGGGCCACGGCTGCAGCCAGGCACGGGCTGGAGCCGGGGCTGGGGAACACGGCTCCTCCCTGCCTCGGTTTCCCCATTCCCCAGAGACCCCAGATGACCCAGAGGTGCCCACGGACCCCCGGGGACACCCAGCTCGGGCAGGAACGCGTCCCTGCGGTGCCAGGCATCCCGGGACAACGGGGTGGGCTGTCTTGAGGAGAGGACAGGGATGGGGACGGGGATGGGGACAGGGACAGGGATGGGGACAGCGATGGGGACAGGCTGCCATGGGTCAAGGGGCACTGCAGGGGGGATGCAGGGATACTCAGCCCCATGCTGAGCACTGTACGGCATCCCGGAGGGCTAGGGATGGTTGAGGACGGCTGAGCACACTCACAGCCCCCCCCAAACCACATCATGGCTCCCCCAAAACATGTCACCCCTGTCACAGGGGCTGCAGCTGGAGCACGGCCCCGGGGACGCGTCCCCGGTGCGGCCAGGGGGCCCCCGCCCGGCCGGG
>NW_009260507.1:21979-22207 GCF_000687185.1 Egretta garzetta | reverse complement strand
CCGACAAGCCCTTCTCCAAGCTGCAGGAGACCCGTAAGATCTTCGAGAGGAGCCCGCAGGAGAAGGCCACCACCACCAAGCTCTTGCTCCGTAAGGAACGTGCCGGCTTCCAGGACCGTAAGCTGGACGTGGTGGTGAGGTTCAACGGCAGCACCGAGTCCCTGGACAAGCTGGACACCGAAGCTGTCTCGCCCACCGTCAGCCCGCTCCGCCCCCGCTTTCAGAAGG
>NW_009260507.1:19693-21004 GCF_000687185.1 Egretta garzetta | reverse complement strand
CCGCTCTCTGCCCTTGGTCCCGGGGGTCCCTCGGTGCCGGGGCTCCTCCCAGCCCGGGGGTCCCCAGGGGTGAGGTGGCGGTGCGGAGCGGTGTCTGCCCCCGCCGTGGGCCCAGCCTGGCGCTCAGGACCGTTTCGGGAAGTGGAGGAAGGGGAAGCGTCTCAGCAGCATGGCCAGGCGGGGACCAGCATCTCCCGTCCCCCCCCATTCCCCGTCAGGGACCCTGGCTGGGTTTGGGGTCCCCATCTCGGATGCTCCCCCAGTGATGGGGCAGGGGGAGAAGGGGCCGTGCAGCTATTTCGGGGTGTTCTCTCCTGCTCGAATCCCCCCGACCGGAGGAGCAGCGATTGCTTTGTGCCGGAGCTGGGTTATTTTTAGAGCCCCGGCCTATATTCTGGCTCTGAGTCAGAGCGGGTGGGTGGCCCCACCTGGGACGGGGGGACGGGGCCCGCCGTGACCCGGGCAGGGGACAGCGGTGGCAGTGTGCCAGGCGGCCGCATGCTGGGCGGGGGTCTTTGCCCCATGGGAACCGGCCAGCCCGGCCCTGGGAAGGGTGTCCCCCTCCATGGATGGGCAGCTGGGCTTTTTGGGGTGTCCACTGTCCCCCAGTGCTGCCCTCAGCCTCCGGCTTTTACCCACGTCCCACCACAGGGTGACGGTGGGGGTCCCGTATGCAGGTGGGGAGGAGACCCAGGCATCCCAGAGCCCCAGCTTCCCCCTGGGTGCATGGGGGATGCTGAGCCCCCCAAAACCCCTGTGGGGGTGGGGGCGAGCAGCTCTGGGGACCCCTGCCCAGCCCCAGAGCAGGCACCCTGCAGCCAGGGATGGGGGCACCCACCACCGGCCCCTTCCCCTGGGCACGTGCTGGCTCCGGCTGCTTCTCCCTTGGAACGCGCTCCAGGCCCCCAGCGCGTCCCAAGCCCCCCAGGACCCGGGGACAGGGGTGGGGGGGACAGCAGGGTGAACCGGGACGTGTGCCTGCGGCTGTGGGCCCCGGTGCCTGCAGCCCCCCGGGGACCACGTGCGGACGGGGGGCTGGAGGCATGTCCCCTGCCCCCCCAGCCCCCCGGGTGCCACCCAGGTGGGTCCTGCCCGTCTGTGGGTGTCACCAGACGCTGTGCGATGGCCCTTGACACTCATCCCTAATACCCTTTGTTGCGAGGCTTTAGCGCTGCCGTGTTATCCCTAATCCACTCGCCCCGGCGCCATGGCCAGGCCAGGGCCCCTCCGGGGACATCTGCCAGGCTCAGCGCCCGGCCTCATCCGGAGGTGGGTGCTGGCAGCCCCCCGGGTGCAGGGACATGGCACCCT
>NW_009260507.1:17617-19599 GCF_000687185.1 Egretta garzetta | reverse complement strand
GCCCCACGCCGGGGCTCAGCATCCCCAGGGATTTTCGGCGTCAGACGCCCATCCGTGCGCGGCCCCGACCTCCTTTGCAGCCATCCCCGCTCAGGTCCCCTCCCCGGCCTCGAATGGGGGCTGCCACGAGGCCTCGGCAGTGCCAGACATCCCCATCCCTGCTCCCTTGGGACCGAGGGTGGCTGGGGGACCTCGGTGTCCCCAGGCCCCCAGGAGGACGGGGGCAGCCCCAGCCCTGAGGCTGACCCCTCCTCGGTGCCCTGCAAGAGGGGGGCACAGGGGGCATGGAGACCCCGGGATGGGGGTGACCCCTGGACCCATGGAGTCCCTGGTGCTCCCAGTGCCCGGGCATCCCTCTGGGCGAGCACATGGAGGCAGAGGTTGAACCTGCCAGGTGGAGACCCGGGGCAATAAGCCGACCCCAAACTTAGGGTGGGATTTACCTCCCCCAGGCCCGATGGTGGGTTTGGGTCCCTGGCGCCGGGCTGGCAGCCCCGGCTTGCTCAGGGGTGCCCAGGCAGGGGTGAGGTGTGGGGAAGGGCAAGGGGGGTGAGGCTGTCCCCAGGGGAGAGCCCTTCCCGACTCCCACGGGGCAGTTTGGACCATGAGAAGGTTCTGGAGAGCGCTGGGGAGCTGGGGAGCCCCTGCCTGGGGAAGGGGGAGTGTGGGGGGGACACAAGTCAGTTCTGCCCTCTCCAAACTGTGTGATGGGGAACAGCCGGTGCTTGCACAACCCATCCATCCACCCACCCACCTGCTCATCCGTCCGTGCGTCCATCCATCCATCCTTCTATCCATCTGTCCTTCCTTCCATCCATCCACCCGTCCATCCATCCATTTATCCATCCATCTGTCCTTCCTTCCTTCCATCCACCCGTCCATCCATCCATTTATCCGTCCATCCTTCTATCCATCTGTCCTTCCTTCCTTCCATTCTTCCACCCACCCATCCATCCATCCATTCTTCTATCCGTATGTCCTTCCTTCCTTCCTTCCTTCCATCCATCTGTCCGTCCGTCCATCCATCCATTTATCTGTCCATCCATCCATTTATCCATCCGTCCATCCTTCTATCCATCTGTCCTTCCTTCCTTCCATTCTTCCACCCACCCATCCATCCATCCATTACTCTATCCGTATGTCCTTCCTTCCTTCCTTCCTTCCATCCATCTGTCCGTCCGTCCATCCATCCATTTATCTGTCCATCCATCCATTTATCCATCCATCCATCCTTCTATCCATCTGTCCTTCCTTCCTTCCATTCTTCTACCCATCCTTCCATCTATCCGTTCATCCCCCTATCCATCCTTTCATCCTTCATCCTTTTCTTCTACCTGTCCATCCTTCCTTCCTTCCATCCATCCATCCATCCATCCATCCATCCATCCACCCTTCCATCCATCCATCCATCCCTCCACCTGCCATTCCATCCATCCACCCCCTCGTCCGTCTCTCTGTCCATCCACCCTCTGTCCATCCTTCCATGGGGTGCAGGGCATGGCACCATCTCTGCTCCCAGGGCCACCCCAAACCCTCTGCGCTTCCTCAAACTCCCCCTTGCTCCATGATGTGACTTGGGGGGGATTCTCCAGTGCCTTGTAGGCTGCCCCCGCCCCGGGATGCCCCTCGCCCGCGGGTGCCACTGGTGTCGGGGTGGTGGGGGGTGGCTGCGGTGTTTTCCCACCCCGCTCTCTGAGCAGCTCCCTCCGCCCCGGCAGGTCTTCAGCACTTACTCCAACGAAGACTATGACCGCCGCAATGAAGACGTCGACCCCATGGCCGCGTCGGCCGAGTACGAGCTGGAGAAGAGGGTGGAGCGGCTCGACCTCTTCCCCGTGGAGCTGGAGAAAGGTGGGTCCTCACCCCGTCCTGCGCCCCAGGGCAACCCTGGGGACGGGTTGGAGGTGACTCCATGGGTGCTGGGTGGCCGCTGCCACCCCCCAGGACACGGCGCTCGCCCTCTCTGCAGACTCCGAAGGGCT
>NW_009260507.1:16182-16656 GCF_000687185.1 Egretta garzetta | reverse complement strand
CCCAGGAGGGGATGGACCTTGTCCCCCCCACCCGATATGGGGCCGGTGCCTCGGTTTCCCCAGGTGGGATTGGGTGGGGGTGCCAGGCTGGGGGTCACCACGTGCCAACGCCGCTCCATGCCCTCTGCAGACGGGCGAGTATGCCACGGATGAGGAGGAGGAGATGAGCCCCATGTTCCCCAGCGGTGAGATGGCCATCGAGGTGTTCGAGCTGGCCGAGAACGAGGACACGCTCTCCCCCGTGGAGATGGACCCCGAAAAGCTGGTGCACAAGTTCAAGGAGGTGCGGAGGGGACGGGGGTGCCAGGGGAGCGTGCCCGCCCATGGCAGCGTCAGTGCGCGCCCGGGGCTGTGCCTGCCCCGTGTGAACGCCCGGCTCCTCTTGCAGCTCCAGATCAAGCACGCCGTCACCGAGGCCGAGATCCAGCAGCTGAAGAGGAAGGTGAGTGGGTGCGGGCGCCCAGGCTCCCTGCG
>NW_009260507.1:15505-16129 GCF_000687185.1 Egretta garzetta | reverse complement strand
GCGCTGGCGGGCCCGCGGGCCCCCTGCGGGCGGGAGGGCCCCCCCTCCGTCTCCCCGGGCCCCCCTGCAGCTCCATCTCCCCCATCCCCTCCCCGCTCCCGGCAGCTCCCCCCAGACCCCGCACCGTGCTGTGCGCTGCCATGCAGTGTCACGCCTGCTCCCTGGCCATGCCGTGCCGTGCCGCGCCGCGTCGTGCCGTGCCGTGCCATGCTGTGCTGCACCGCACTGTGCCATGCCATGCCGTGCCGTGTCATTGACAATAGGATGAGGGGGAATGGTTTGAAGTTGCGGCAGGGCAGGTTTAGGTTGGACATTAGGAAAAACTTCTTCACCCAAAGGGCTCTCAGGCTCTGGAAGGGGCTGCCCAGGGAGGTGGTCGAGTCCCCATCCCTGGAGGGATTTAAAAGAAGGGCAGATGTGGTGCTTAAGGCCAGGGTTTGGGGGTGGGATGGCAGGGTGAGGTTAAAGGTTGGACTCGATGATCTTAAAGGTCTTTTCCAACCAAAGTGATTCTGTGATTCTATGATTCTATGCTGCACCGTGACGTGCCGCGCCATGCTGCGCCGTGCTGTGCCATGTTGCGCCGTGCCATGCCATGCCATGCCATCTGGGGCCGTGCTGGCC
>NW_009260507.1:14797-15456 GCF_000687185.1 Egretta garzetta | reverse complement strand
GTTGCGCTGTGCCGTGCCATGCCATGCCATGCCGCGCCATGCCGTGCTGTTCTGTGCTGCGCCGTGCCATGCCATGCCGTGCCATGCTGTGTTGCACCGTGCCATGTCACACCATGCCGTGCCGCGCCGTGCCGTGCCGCGCCATGCCCTGACCCCGCTGCCCCCCAGCTGCAGTCCCTGGAGCAGGAGAAGGCACGCTGGCGGGCTGAGAAGGCCCAGCTGGAGCAGAGCGTGGAGGAGAACAAGGAGCGGATGGAGAAGCTGGAGGGGTACTGGATGGAGGCGCAGAACCTCTGCCAGGCCGTGGACGAGCACCTCAAGGAGACGCAGGCCCAGTACCAGACCCTGGAGCGCAAGTACAGCAAGGCCAAGAGGCTCATCAAGGAGTACCAGCAAAAGTGAGGGCAGCGCCGGGCCCCCGTGCGCCGAGCCTCCCCCCGGGCACGGAGCCATCCCTGGGGCACCCACCCCTTCCTGGGCTCCCCTTGTCCCTGGGCATGGACCATCCTGTGGGGCATGAACCATCCCCTGGGCATGGACCTACCTGTGGAGCACCCACCCCTTCCTGGGCTCCCCTTGTCCCTGGGCATGGACCGTCCTGTGGGCATGAACGGTTCCTTGGGCAGCACCAGTCCTCCAGGCAGGAACCCATCCCTGGG
>NW_009260507.1:13105-13467 GCF_000687185.1 Egretta garzetta | reverse complement strand
CCCCCACTGGATTGCAGTGGATCTGCCTGGGGTTTGGGTCGCAGCGGATCCTGCTGCAGGGTCTGACATCCCGTAATGGATCAGACGAGATCTTCTCGGGCGCTGGATCCCAGGCTGCTCCTGCGGGATCCCGCAGTGGCTCCTGGCAGAGCTGCGCCAGGCACAGGGCCGCACTCGGTTCTCTGCTGGGAGCTGGATCCCATGCTGGCCATGCTGGATCCCACCACAGATCACACTGGATTCCACGCTAGCGACGCTGGAGCCCCCCCAGCGGGTGGGGCCAGAGCTGTGCTGGCTCATAGCAGATCCTCCACGGGGTCACCGGATCCCCCCGGGATCCTGCAGGGCCCGGGAGGCTGCCG
>NW_009260507.1:7563-8630 GCF_000687185.1 Egretta garzetta | reverse complement strand
CAGCAGGGCGGGGACGTCGGGGTGACCCGGGCAGAGCAGCCCCCCGCTCTGTCCTCGGGGGGGCCCCGCTGCTCCTCCCCCCGTGCCGGGGCACCTCTTTGAATGCATCTCTCTGTCCCTCTGTCCCCTGTCCCCCCCCACCGGGGTGCCCCATCCATCCACGTCCCCAACACTCCCCTCTCCCGTGGGACCCCCCCCGCCCTGCTTTGGCTCTGCCACCCTGCCCTGTGTCCTGCTGTCCCCCTGTCCCTGCCCTGTGTCCTGCTGTCCCTCTGTCCCCTCTCCACCTGGCTGGCCCCCTCCTGTCTCCACCCCTCCCTCCAATGCTCCCTCATCCCCTTCTCCCTGTCCCTAACAACTGTCCTTCTGTCCCGCCATCCCTGTCCCTAACTGTCCCTCTGTCCCGCCATCCCTGTCCCTAACTGTCCCTCTGTCCTGACATCCCTGTCCCTAACTGTCCCTCTGTCCCGCCATCCCTGTCCCTAACTGTCCTTCTGTCCCACCATCCCTGTCCCTAACTGTCCCTCTGTCCTGCCATCCCTGTCCCTAACTGTCCCTCTGTCCCACCATCTCTTCTACCTGGCCTCATCCCTCCCTCCCTGCCTCCCGCCCCATCTCCTCGGCCCTACCTGTCTGTCTGTCCACCCTGTCCCCTTCTCCTTACCTGGCTGTCCATCCATCTGTCCCTCCACCTGCACCTTCCTTCTCCCTGTCCATCCTCCCTCCCTCCCTCCCCTCTCCTTGTCCCTCCCTCTTCACTCGGTGTCCCCATCCCTCCATCCCCACCTCCTTGGCCCTACCCATCCGTCTGTCTCCTTTTCCTTGCCTGTCCGTCTGTCCGTCCCTCCATCCACATCTTCTCTCCCTGTTTGTTTGTCCGTCCATCCCTGCATCCACATCTTCCCTCCCTGTCTGTCTGTCCGTCCATCCCTCTGTCCCTCCGCACCCACTTGCCCACCCACCCACCTCGCCCGTCCTGGCCCCCTGTCCGTCTGTCCGTCTCTCTCTCTCTCTCTGCCCCGGTCTCTCTTTCACCCCCAGATTTTACCGCTGTGGTTCCAGAGACG
>NW_009260507.1:5287-5645 GCF_000687185.1 Egretta garzetta | reverse complement strand
TATGGGGTGCGGGGGGGACGGCCAGGTACCCCAACAGGCTCAGCCGTAGGGCAAGAGGGTCGAGGTACCCCAAGGGGGCGCTGCGTGGGGCAGGAGCTCTGGGTGGGTTCCGGGCGCCCCACTGGGGCGCTGCGTGGGGCAGGAGCTCTGGGTGGGCTCTGGGTACCCCAAGGGGGTGCTGCGTGGGGCAGGAGCTCTGGGTGGGCTCCGGGTGCCCCACTGGGGCGCTGCGTGGGGCAGGAGCTCTGGGTGGGCTCCGGGTGCCCCACTGGGGTGCTGCGTGGGGCAGGAGCTCTGGGTGGGCTCTGGGTGCCCCACTGGGGTGCTGCGGGGGGGAGGAGCTCCGGGGGGGCGCAGG
>NW_009260507.1:2300-3127 GCF_000687185.1 Egretta garzetta | reverse complement strand
GGGGCAGGGAGGAGATGGGGTGGGCGTCCCCCCCACGCTGGGGTTGGCACCCCCAGGGGACGCCAAGCCTCCCACACCACCCCAAGGAGCACCATGTGCAACCACGAGCGTCCCCACGCCACCTCCGGTGGTCACCATGCTGCTTTCAAACCTCCCTTGGGCACCCTCAAATGTCCCCACGCCACCCCAGTGTCCCCATGCCACCCCCAAGTGTTCCCATGCCATTCCCAGGCATGCGCATGCCACCCCTAGGCACCCCAAAGTGCCCCCATGCCACCCCCAAGCATCCCCACGCCACCCCCAGGCACCCCCAAAATGTCCCCAAGTCATCCCCAAATGTCCCTATGCCAAGCCCAAACCTCCCCCTACCACCCCAGGCACCCCCAGACCTCCCCACGCCACCCCCCCAAAGCACCCCCAAGCCACTCTAGCCACCCTGAAAAGTCCCCACGCCACCCCCAGCCGCAGACTTGTGCCTCGTCCCCCAGTCCCCAGGGCCAGGTGGGGTCCCCACCAGGGGGGGCACCTACCAGGGGGGCCCCCCCAGTGCCCGGCTGCGGGGTGGGAGCGGTGGAGTACATGTAGCTGAAGAGACGCTCGATCTTCCGCAGGGGGACACCCATGCCCCGGTCACTCATCTGCAAGAGGTGGTGGGGGGTGACAGCCCCGCTCCTGGCCCCCCCAGCCCTTGGGTGTCCCCCAGGCTGGGCTCAGGGACCCCCCAGGACGGAGCCAGTGGTCCCTCACGCACCTTGATGGAGAGGTCCTCCTGGCCCAGGGCCACCATCACCCTGATGGCCGGCAGCCGCGGGCCGGTCTCGGGGCTC
>NW_009260507.1:0-1290 GCF_000687185.1 Egretta garzetta | reverse complement strand
CACACCCAGGGAATGGGGACACTCGGGACAGGAGCGCTGGGGGGGGACACGCTCTGGGGGGGGGGGGATGCCCAGGGCTGATGGGGACAGCTGGGGCAGGGGCTGCCCGGGGCAGGGGACCCCCGGGGACCCCAGGCGCTCACTGTGCTGGTTGATGAGCATGCGGATGGAGATGCGGCTCAGGTAGAAGCGGTCGAGGAAGTACTGGATGTTCTGGTTGGAGACGGGGTCGTCCCCGTAGGCCTCCTTGTACTCGATCACCCCCTGCGCCATGGTGGGCACCACGTCGTTGTGCCGGTTGCGGATGGTGACCAGGGCGTCCGTGAACCTGATGAGGGGGATGGAGTGGGGGAACTGGGGGGCACCCGGTCCGGGCAGAGCCTCGATCCAGGCCGGGTTTCCCCAGGAGCTGGTAGCACCAGGGAAAACCCGGAGCAGAGTCTGGTGGCAGGAGGACACACCGGGCACAGGGGGGTGAGGGGCAGTTTGGGGACCATATAGGGCGCAGGGTGCCAGGGCCCCTCGGTGACACCACCTCTCACCAGTGTGAGCCTGGGAGGAGGTGACGCCCTGGGATGGGGGACCAGGGGTGTCACAGGCACGCTGTCACCCCCCGACTTACTGTCCCAGGGTGGTCTGGTCCTCGGGGTCCCTCTCGAGGAACTCCATGATGTCCAGCAGGCTCTGGACGTACCTGGGGAGGGAGCTGGTTACCCCTCACCCCGTGCTCCCCCAAAAGAGGGGACACCCCGGGGACCCCACGTGGGGGCACACAGGGTGCCCTGCGACACCACCCCACGCAGGGAGAGGGGCTCAGCACCCCCTCAACCAGGGCACCACCCCCCTCAAAAAGCTTCTGCCCCATGAAACCCCGTGCTTGGGGGCGTGGGGGGAAGCTTGTGCCTCCCCTCTGCTGGCTTGGTGGTCCTCGGGGACACTTGGGGACACAGCCCCTTGGATGGGGCAGGGGGGCAGGAGGGTGACTGCAATCTGGGGTCCCTGCAGGGGAGCTGCGGGAGCGTGGCCCGGCCGGATCCTGCTGCCTGCCCGTGCTGGCAGGGGCTGAGGACGCCGCACAAACAACTCGTCACGTGGTGGCACTGGAAGGTGCAGGCTGCCGGAGTTGGCAGGGGGACACGGTGCTTAAAGGGACACCCAGACCCCCCTGAGGACACGGACCCCCCGGCCACCAGGGCCAGCTTGGCCCTTCTGGGGGGCAGGAGGCTGGGGCAGATCATGGGGTGGCACTGGTGACCCTCCCCAATGTCTGGGGACAGCCCGCTGGCACGG
>NW_009260506.1:1754531-1768756 GCF_000687185.1 Egretta garzetta | reverse complement strand
CCCCCCAAGACCTTGCTACACAAACCCAATACACAAATAAAGCCCCTGTAATGGGTTGGCCTGCGCACAAGAGCACAGCTACCACCTGTGGAACTGGAGTTGCTTGGCTCTGAGCAGCAGCCCTAACTGCTGCTCATTAATAGAAAACCTATTTCAGTTTAATTGCTGAGAATTTGTGCTTCTGAAATAGAGGGTGTGATCTCTAATCTCACCCCTGCTATAAAGCCCTAAGCAAGTCCTGCAGTCTAGGTAGAAATTTTAGTCTCTTGCCCAACCACAGCAGACTCTGAAATGTGATTGAGGCTTTTCCATGTTGGGCTTGAATTCCTAAAGATCTGGATGCTGACAGCAAATCCTTTCCATCTTTGCCTCTTAGCTACTTTTCCCACAAAACAAAGCATGAGCCAGGCTTGATTATGCTGTGGGTTTGAGGTATGGAAGCACTGGGGAGATGATGGGTTGATGGTTAATGAATGTTGGAGAAAGCCCATGAGAGTAGGCTCTTGGGATGATTTGGGAAGTTCAAGCTTGCAGCTGACTCCCTGTATGGGCAGGTCAGCCTTTCCTGTCTGAGAAGAAAATCTGTGCAAAATAGGCTCCAGGA
Source organism: Egretta garzetta (assembly GCF_000687185.1). NCBI lineage: Eukaryota > Metazoa > Chordata > Aves > Pelecaniformes > Ardeidae > Egretta > Egretta garzetta. The sequence continues at coordinate 1,768,152 of NW_009260506.1, read as the reverse complement.
CGTGAAATAACAGAGCCTTACTGCGAGGGCTGGTTCATTTAGGGGATGGACAAAGCAGCAGGGTGAGCCTCGGTTTCCGCCCTGCTGAGCTCCACAGGGGTGGACTCGCAGTGGTCGTGAGTCATTGCAGTGCAAAGAGCATCTGGTGAAGAAGGTGAGGGTGGATAAAACCACTGCAAGCTCCTCTCTGGTGGCTCCCTCCTCAGAGAGACCTAAGTGAGCAGAGGAAGGTGCTCGCCCTGCTGTCTGTACCTGGTACTGGCTGTGGGATGAGTGTGCACAGGGCTTTCTCCATCACCAAGATCTCACGCGCTCTGTTTGGAAAAATAAATCAGCCTGGATGTTAGCTCAGCAGGATACCTGAAAGCTTAATAGATGCCTGACACAACACATTTCCAACATGCTGGTATAAATTGAGCACATTAATAACCCTTTGGGGCTGGTATCTAAAGAAATGGGAAGCACTGAGCTCCTACAGTTGCAAGCCGGAGGCTAAATTCTCATTTTGTGTACGTGCGTGGGAGACACAGCCAAACATCTGGGTCTCCTGCCTTCGCGTGCAGACTGCTGCTTGCCAAACGGGATTCCCAGCACGTGGCCGAGGGCGATGTGCTGCTGAGTTGCGTAGGTATGAGGCATTAGCTACTGAGCTGTAGAGCTAATTTGATATGCTTTATGTCAAACACTTGTAGCAGATAGCAGCTGTTTGCAACTCCTACTATTTTCTCACTGGAGTGCTGGCTAAGAAGGGTGATATTTTTATTAAAAAGGCAGCAGAAGATGCTTCTGTGGGTAGGAGAGTTGGTGTGGATGCCCATCAGGAAAAGTGGTGCCATTGAGATGCCTCAGGTGATGCTTTTCTGGAAGGTGGAAAGCATTGGTTGTCTCTGTGTCCCATAGAATCATCTAGATTGGAAAAGCCCTTTAAGCTCATCAAGCCCAGCCATTCCCCTAACCCTGCCGTCCCACCACTAAACCTTGTCCCTAATTACCTCATCTCATCAAGTCCAACTGTCAACACAACACCATCATACCACTAAACCATGTCCTGAAGTGTCACATCTACATGTTCTTTGAACACCTCCAGGGATGGGGACTCAACCACCTCTCTGGGAGGCCTGTTCCAATGCTTGACCAGTCTTTCAATAAAGATTTTTTCCCTAATGTCCAATAAAAACCTCCCCTGGTGCAACTTGAGGCCATTTCCTCTCATCCCGTCACTTGTTTCTTGAGAGAAGAGACCAACACCCATCTCACTACAACCTCCTGTTAGGCAGTTGTAGGGAGCGATAAGGTGTCCCCTCAGCCTCATGCTCCTGCTGGCCACACTAGTCCTGATACAAGGCAGGATGCCGTTGGCCCTCTTGGCCACCTGGGCACACTGCTGGCTCATATTCAGCCGCCTGTCGACCAACAGCCCCAGGTCCTTTTCCACCAGGCAGCTTTCCAGCCACTCTGCCCCACGCCTGTAGCGATGCGTGGGGTTGTTGTGACCCCAGTGCAGGTCCTGGCACTTGGCCTTGTTGAACCTTACACAGTCGGCCTTGGCCCATGGATCCAGCCTGACCAGGTCCCTCTGCAGAGCCCTCCTCCCCTCCAGCAGATCAACACTCGCGCCCAAAGGTAGGACCCAGCTAGTGGCCTGCAGAACTGAAGCTCAGGAGTGCAGTTTCCTCTGGTTTTCCCTGTATCCCAGCAAATCATCTGCAGCTGCAGGCAGGCTCCTAAGACAGAAGTCATGCTTTGCCATAAAACTAGGCAGAAAATAAGTAAAAAATGGTTTCAATTTTTTTTCTCTGAGGTGTGGTAGTTCTACCCTCCAACATGCTCTCCAGGAAACCTCGGGAGGAAGGACAGGTCCCAAGTCTGAGCCTGGCACAGCCTCCTGGCAGGACCCTCGCCTGTGTCCACTGAGTCTGGTTCCCCTCTTCTTTGGCATGCAGCAGGCCTGTTGTGGGAAATATTGTAAATGTGGGGGAAATAACTCAAGTGACAGCTGGTCCACTTCAATCATAGCCTCCAAGCAACAGAACCACAAAAATAAACATTTTTTAGAAATGAAAAAAAATTCCTCTTGTCCTCTCTTGTTCTTTTATATCCCTGAGATGTAGGGGTTTGTGTCCACTTGTAAGACTGCCCAAAGAAAGGTTTTATGAAACCTCTTTACAGCTTTGTCTGGGGAGGCTTTTCAGGGATATTGGATTGGAGCTTGAGGAAGGCAGTTGCAGCTGAGGAGTCAAAGGCTTTGCCAACTGTTGGACATGATCACATGAGATGGGGGCTTGTGTGGGCTCTTCCTCCCACTGATTGTGTCCTGAGAGCTCAGCAGACATCACCTGACGGTCTTCTGTGATGGAAAGAGAATTGTAAAAGGGCACTTTATGGATGGGCTAAATAGTTGCTGCACATCTGCTCCTGCTCTGAGCCTTGACCCTTCCCAGCATGTTAAAGGGCATGGCTTTTGCAGTGCGATGCAGGATGCTTTGCTTCCTCCTGGAAAAATAAACTCACGGTGAGGCTGTGCCATGGTGGGGTTCCCTGTCCCCCCTTGCTGTTTTAGTTGCACTCAGGAGGCAGCACAAGCCCTGCAAAGCTGCAGCGCTGGTCCCGTTGTGCCATGGCATCTTCTTGCAGGGATTTAAAGCTGTGGGAAGAACAACAGGAGTCTTGGAAGTCGATTTAATCCAAGTTGGTTTTGCTGGTGAGTTTTTTTTCCAAACTGCAGTATCCCACAAGATGGTGCTGTGGGATAGGGGACACTGCCACTGAGACAGGACTACAGGGCCCTTGCTGTGGCTTTATGGCACTGAGTATAACAGAAAATTAATTTGTGGCTTCTGTAGAGGAACTGAGGATTTCTCAGTGTCTTTGCAAAGGCCTCTTCAGGGACCTCAGGTAGGGAGTGAGCAACATCGGCTGTAACTGGGAGAGGCCCCTCCACAGAGGGAAAGTAATCCCCAAATCCCATGAAACAATACATAAATGACAGCTCATGCTGAGCCCTTTTTCACTCAGAAATTAGTGCTGCTGATGTTATGCTCAAAATCTTTATGGTCAAAAAGGAAGCACACCTTATGTGTAAGTAAAGCCAAGAACATATTTCTAGCATGTACAATATCTTAAGAGTTTAACCATTATCAAACAAGATAGGTTGTTGCAGAAGGAGAAATAATGCAATTAAAACCATTATACATGCACTTAGTTTCTACCCTTTTTTGGGGGGTTATGCTCATCTCTGCCTTGCTCTCCTGGCTCCTAAAGTTGGTGGTTTCCTTCTGGCAGCAATGGGGGATGTTAAAGCAAGTTGTCAGTGTCTGAGTCCTTTGGTAAGAATATGGTGTTCTTGGTGGTGATTCCTGTTTGCTTGCTCTAGGATCCTCTTGGGGTCACTTCTTCATATTTGCTAACATGGCTTTATAATTTTGCCCTTTCTTCATCTGTCTCCAGCTCTGTATTTCGTCCAGGTTTGTCATAAGTGGTGCCCTCTTCATATATTAGATTCTGTTTCTGTGTTCTCTGTCATACCTAAAACCAACTTTGCCCAGCTCCAGGTCTGCATTTCTTTAACAGACCATTAGTGGGTTGTTTGTAACTGTGGGGTCCCTACTGCCAGCCTGTGCCCCAGCTCCTATCACCCCACACCTGCATGCCTCTCTGCTGCCTCCCTTGTCTCTGCTTCTTCAGTCCTGAGGTTTTGCAGGCTTGGTACAAAGCTTATGGCCTGCCACTGGTGATGGCGGTGCTGTATTAGAGGGTATGCGGTTACCCTGGCCGTGTAGGCACTGGAAACCAGGTGTGGGATTTCTGTCCCACAGCCCTTTTGGTGCCTTTCCCCTCCAGTTGTGATGTTTCGTATGTGGGAGGGCTGTTTGGGGTGGTTTTGATGCTGAGCTCCTGATCTCTGAGAGCCTTATTAGGGGAGAAATGTTTTTTCTGAGCATGTTCTCTCAAATGAAGAACATCAGTTCTTCATTAATAATGATACCTTTGATCAGTGTCATGGAAAATGTGGACAGTTCTTAGAAGATTTGGTATTTTACAAAGAAACTGAAAGACAGTGAATGAATGAACAAATATTTGCCACAGGGATCCTTCTTTCTTTTCAAGCAAACATCTCAGTTATTCCAATTGGAAAAAAGTTATTATTGAGATCACCTATACAGGCTGGGTCCAGCAGCAGCTGAGCCACTGCCAGGTTGCCTGGGTCCTTAAAACCTCATTTGAGGCAACTGCTGGGTTTTGTCCACATTCCACCATGGGGGTGGTGTGGGATTTGTCCCACCCGGGTGTAGATAGGTGATGAACGGAGGTGGGTGCTCTCACTCAGTGATACTTGTGTGTCCCTACCCCGGGAGAGCTATTGGGGGCTGCCAGAGGCAATGTGGTTTCACTGGGCTGGTGCAATTAGTTAATTCAGTTAGCTGAATTTGTCTTTTTCTGTTTGTTTTTATGTTGAGGAATAGGTCGGCCAGGTAACAAGCATAACACAAGTTGGAACCTATTCCTGTAACATGCCAAAAGCAAAATAATCCTGTTCCGGGGTTTTTCTTATGCTACCTGTTGATCCACAGGTTCCTTCAAGATTGTCCAAACAACGATTTTAAGCTCCACTTCTACAGCAGTAAGAAAGATGATCAGTTGTGTCTTTCACCAAAGTATTGCTTCCTCTTACTAAGTCATCTAGCCTGGTCACTCAGGTGTGATCTTCCCCCAGATCTTTCTTTGATGAACTGGTTTATGATATTATGCATGTCTGCTCTAAGACTACAGTCACTTGTTACTTGCTGTTGGTGGAGTGATGTGGTCATGCCGGGCTCTTGTTCTTGGCTTGGGATTACTTGGCAACAGCAAGGCCTGGGGCCAAGGCTGCAATGCGATATTGCCTGCTCTGTCTTTCTGTGACGACAACACCCACCTCTGACTCACATGTTCTTCTCCGCAGGCCTTAGCTGGGAATAACCTCTTCCGCAAAGAAATAGTCAGCTCCTGGCTTTGTGTTGATGAGTCATATCCCTGCCTGATCACTCCAGTCCTGTCTCTGTCTGTCCATATGAAAATCTCAGCCCATCTCTTCAATGTCCTCTGGAGATGCAACCATCAGCTCAATCTCCACGTGGCTATGAGAGATCTCGGTCTCTCCTACATGCTTCCCTCCATCTTCCTCCCTGATCTGCTGCCGATACTGTGATTATCATTCAGTTCAGCTCTCTGTTGCTGTCTTTGACTCAGATTTCCCTCTGGGTCCTGATGTTGAAGCTACTCCTAAATTTTGCAGACTTTCTGCCTAACGTTTCTATAATTTAACCCTTCTGACCCATCTGTGCAGGTAGGATGTCCACACCTGTTAGCTTATCTAGGGCTCGTGTTTCTTCTGGTGCTCCTGGGTATACACAGTGCAGGGAGGGGTATTAAAGACTTTCATAGCCACAGTGGGGCTGGAGCTTGACCAACTTATTGCAGGTTTGCTGGAGGTTTTCTTTGTGCATAGGCAGGTTTGTGGATACCCTTAAGCCAACCCCAATTACTTCTCTTACTGGGCTTCCAGAGTAACAGGAAACCTGGAAAAGTTCCATGAATCCTGCTTTCTTCCCCTCACCAAGACTTTTTTTCATCCAGATGAAAAAAAACCCCAAACTCCACAGTGAGATAAACCCAGACATGTCAGAAACGGGAATGTGACTTCATCTCTGCTACTGCCCTGTCCTTGTCTCAGCAAATGCAGTCCTGCCCCATTTCACTCAGTTAAAACATTTCTCTGGGAATCTTGTTTTTACCAATTTGCTGTGACCACGTCTCCTCTGCACCCTTGCTGCTCCCCTTCCCTGTCACAGCACCGACATGCCAGCAAAGCTGTTGTCTTCATTCTTCAAAGCTCTTCAAATGTATTCATTCCCTGATGCAAATATACCCTCTTGACAAGCATCTTGGTGGCTCCTGAGCAGTCTCCCACAGCTGGACAACCTGTCTGCAAAGTCTTGCTAGATTCCTCAAGATAGTCCTTTACTTTCTTCTTTTAACCTCTGTTTTGCACCTTTGAATCTTGACACCAGGTAGATGGCTGACATGGGATTTTTGCCCATGGGCCTGCTCAGTATAGTCTTCCTGATCCCTTATTGCTTCTCTGGTCTTACTGAAGGCAAAAGTAGATCGTAGGGGGGAAGGAGTGATGCACAGGAGGTCAGACTATAACTCCCTGCCCCTTGCTGCTCCCAGGCCAGGGCTCAGGGGTCTGCTCCCAGTTCCCTCTGCTATCCCATCAGCTTTGCATGTGATACATTCATCATTTAAGGAAGAGACTTCTTTGCTATGTACAGTGAGTGTCCAGAATGACTGAGTCATAGGCCAGTTTTTACAGACATCAGTGCAAATAATTGCTAATTGCATCCCAGAGAAAAGTGGCTGTCTCCTATTTTTCTGCATGAAAAAGTCTCAGATCAGTATGCAGAGAGAATTGGGGTGTGCTGGACAGGGGCAATGTTGGCCCAGATCTCTCTGGTGTGCTTTGTCTGTGCATTTAATAGGCTTTGTTTGTTAGTGCTGAGTCACAATGCCTTTGGTCACCACAAATGCAAAGCGGAACAGTGCAGACTATGGAAACTGGGTCAAATTACTAAGGAGGAATACAAAAGGCTAGTGTGTGAGCCTGGAAGGACAGAACCAAAAGGCCAAGGCACAAAATGCTGAGGGAACTGGGAAGGATCGAGGATAAGAAGAAGCTACTGCACAAGTATATTAGGTGCAAGAGGAAGATGGGGAAGTGTTGGTCTGGTCCTCAGTGAAGAGGGAAGGTTGTGGATGAGCAGTGCCCAGCACATTCGTGTTTCATGTTGAATTGCTTCAGCTTCAACTAAATTGTGCAACTGCTGCCAGGCAGCCAACACAGAAGAAAGCAAGAAAAAGTGTGTGGATTGTTGTTCTCAGATCAGCTAGGTGCTGTGAAAAATCACCATAGGGTATGTGGACAAAAGCCCGGAGCAAACTCAGGGCTATTCACCCCTGGTTTTGAGTCCTTATGAAGAATGGGTGGTGTCTCCTGGAAAAGACAAAAATAAATTCTTTCAAGTAGGGTTAAGGAAGCTCCATGTACAGACCAGCAGTTTAATTTTATCTGCCAGGAAAATACTGGAACAATAATGAAACTGTTAGCTCATAATGAGGAGGTCAGCAGCATCCCATGGGCTTTGTCTCGAGAAAATGCCTTTCAAAATATTTTGATTTTTCTCCTGTGACAGTATAATCCAGTTTTATGGTCAAAAGAAAAGCAGTGGATATCGTATAATTTGACATTAATAAAGCTTTTGATTTTTTCCAATTACATTTTCATAACCAAGGTAGAGAAACCTCATTAGAAGGAAATTTTCATTTGATGGTTGAAAAACTGGTTGGAAAGCCATGCTAGAAATTTGTTTCTTATCAAAACAGAAGACTTTGCAAAGTGAGGTTCTGCAAAGGTTTATCCTGGGTTTATTGTCAATTGGTATTTTCATTAATGATCTTGAGGATGAGATAGAGATTGTTCTTATTAAATTTGCAAACGAGGTCAAACAGAAGGCCTGCAGCTGCAAATATGTCAGAGAAAGATTAGGATTTAAAAGTATTTTGAGCAAAGAGGTGAGGGATAAAATGGTCTCCATGCCCACTATTCATGGGAGAAGTCATCATGGGTTTAGGTTTCATCTATTTAAACCATTGGGTGTAACTTCCCAACAGGAAGGGTAATCAAGCACTGGCATCTCTTGCCCCAGGGTAGTGAGAAAGCTTCAGCACAAGCATGATGCCAGAAAAGGAAATTAAGACATGGCTTGTGTAAAGGTGATCCTTCCCCAGTGTAGAGGGCTGGTCTGTCGAGGTCTCTTCCCTCTTTGTTTCTGGTCTGTAAGGCAGGAGAAGGTGGTTTAATTGCTGTCTGAGATCAGTACAAGCAGTCAGGAACTGGCCCTGTATATGGGTGCATGAAGGCAATAATGTGCGTGTTCCTCCTGCCACGGACTTTTCTTGTTTTAGAGAACATCTTCTACTCACTTACAGACCACCAGAGTGTTCAAAACACTGCTTTTTCAGTTTCCCCAAATTTCTTGTTGAGGGGGTGAATGTGGGAATTCATAATGTGTCTTATCAGCTACACAAGTTAATAATGTGGATCTTGTGTAATTTGGACCACTACCAAGGAATGAATCAATGATGCATAGATCTTCTAAGTTCACTAAGTTCTCAGAAGCAAAACTCCTCTAAAATTTATCTGTATCTGTAATAACATTGTCTTATAATTTACACTTGTGTTTCTATTTCTGGACTGATACAGCTCATAACATTTTTTTCATTCCCAGTTTTGAACTTGAAAAAGGCATCGAAATGCAAAAATGGAATTTGATGAACAAGGATTTTCATTTTGGATTCTATAGAGAGAGCAAAATTTGCTGTGCATGGAAACTCTTGCTGGTCTGCAGTGGTTAATTTGCCTTCGTCTTCAGGACGTGGGACATCAAATTGCATCAAAGTGTGTTCTTAAGTAGAGATGGATCAAGACCTGACATTGCCCAACTCTGGGTTCACTCGGCAGCTGGGTTACACTTCTGCAGTAGGAAGCACTTCTTCCTAGAGCCAAGCAAGACCCACGGGGCTTTCCCAAAACCTTGGGTTGAGTAGGTGTTTTGAACCTGGGTCTGACCTGGATCTTTTTTTTTGTAAGGAGAGAACTGCGTAAAGGCAATCTATAGGCAAGGAACATATTGTGCTACACTGTAATAAGATTTGAGTTTCATCAATATTCAGTACTAGTACATGCTGGGTGGTGTTAGGAACTGAGCAGATATTGCTAGCACCAGCTGTCGCTTTATGGCAGTTTTTCATGCTTAACAGTAGGAGACTAAACTATAGCATCATGCAAAATGGAAAGCTATCATGAGCTGCAAGCAGCACAGTAAAATTCGTGCAAATCCCCCTTTGCTCATTACTGGGTGTTTGTGATTGTACTGAGGGAATTGCAGCTTGGTGGTCTGGGGCTGGAAGGAACACAGTTGTTGCCCTGCAGTGTCAGAGTTTCTGTGAAACTTTGGGCAAGTCTCTAAGGCATAATTATTTTAAGATATTGAGGTCCACAGGAGCCTTTACTTTAAGATTGACTAATGCATTATAATGTCGTTTAAAACTCTGGTTGTTTGGCTTCTTGAAGATGAGCCATCTGACTAAAAACATCTGTCCATGTCTTACTCCCTCACACTATGGGAGGGTCTCTAGTTGTCTGGGCCTTTAGCTGGTGGCATGTGGTTCCCCATGGCCTCATCACAGTATCTAGCAGCTGGACCAAGGAAAAGTGTCCTCAGGGTAGGTGCAAGCAACCTGCCTAACCTTCCTTCCATGCCTCTGCATGCATTCATTTATTTTTGTTAATTCTCAATCTTCTCCTCTGCAAAATGACCTTGCAGGTCTTTTTGTCCTTTTTGCAGGTACTTTGAAAAAAGACCTTGCAGGTCTCCTTGACTTACAAGGCCCCCAAAAAACCTCAACAAAGTCTTCAGGGGTGAAAAGTGCTTAAGGCAGAGGCTTTACTTTCTTCTGCAGGGAAGCCCAGCCAAAGACCTTGTGGCTGGCACACACCAGCACACCGCAGCCAGCAGCAGAAAATGTAGGTCCAGTTCCACCAGGTTATTCCATAATTGTGTTGACAATTTCTTGAATGACCTTGGCTGAGCCATCCAGGTCTCAGTATCTTTTTATGTAAAGTAACAGTTCTAACTTTTCTATTCACTATCTGCCTTGAGGAGTCAAACTGAGTTGTCCAGCCTTGGGATTTTCTTTATTTCTTTCTGTGATTGATCTATTATATAGGGAAACTCAATGCTTGGTGGTAGTCAGTGCAATTTTAGAGCTACTGAGGATAAAGTGCTGGGACTGATGTCTGGAGAAGAGGTTTTTTGATACTTTAGAATCCTAGCACAACTGGTAATCCTCTTTCAGATTTGTATTTACAAAGCATATATGGTTACCTTATGAAATGGTCCTTTGTCTAAGAGTAGATGATGCTTTAAGGTTAGAACCTGCTTTGGTTATAAGTCTGTAGTCTGTGGTCAGAAATCTCATTCTTAAATGATGAAGACATGTTCCCCCAAACACTGTATTATTGTTTATGGCAGCTTCTTGCCATAATGTAGAATTGCAGTTTATGGTAACATTTTTTGAGAGAGCAGGTCTCCATGTTGAATGCCTTTAGGCTATTTGAACTGAGGCATCACATTACAATTAAATCAGAGCTCAAAAATTGTTAAAGGCTCTTTAAGGTTATTATTACTACTTTTTGTAAATCAAGATATAAGCATGTACTTCTAGTATTTTTTGTTGATTTTCCTCTACCAAAAGACTAACTTGAAAATCATTGGATTTTATTTCTGATTTGCAAGGGTGAGGGAGGTGGCATCAAGCAGCAATTTACATACTCTCTGGTCAAATGACAAGATGGTACATCTGCAGCAAGGGGAACATACTGGGTTATGTGCCATTTGCCAGGGGAGGAAGCAATTTCCCATGGTGACTAAAGGCCTCCATTCCCCTACCAAGGTCAGCAGAAGCATTCACTGCCTTTGGCTACATCATAATTGCATTAATAAAGACTGCGGCTCCCAGGGGCAAAGGCTGCAATTAGAAGCAGTATTGGAGGTTTCAATGCTGTCTCTGCAGTGTTCTCCTGCAAGCAGATAGGCTCTGTCTGAATTTATTGATACCATTCCCTGCCTCTGAATAAGCAACTCCCACTGTGCTTTTTCCAGGTGGCAAATCTCTCTGCAGTTGGAAATAGGTGCTGGGTGTGCTAATGTGGCAGTTGGATCTGCTCCCTACAGTCCTCAGCTGAGGGGGGATGGCAGGATCTACCCCAGTCCAGCAAAGAAAACCAAACGATTTGGAGGATCAGCTGGTTCGTATCAGGAAGGGGGTGATCATGATCACTGTGTTTTGGTTGGTTGACTATGTGGGGTGTCTTGGTGTAACTTCTGACTGCTCTGCCTACCTTAGCTGCTGCCTCATGTTTCAGATTGGCCAGGAATGACAATATCTGCAAGGGACCTCTCTGCCTCCACAGCACCCACTGAGGTGTAAATCACTTGGCAAACCTTAGCTGGGCTGACTGCAAATGGCTCTTCATTTTACTGCAGAATTGTTGAACACAATGTTTGAAGGCCCACATTCCACAATATTGACTGAGATCTTATAAACGTGCGTCTGTTTATATGCACACACATATAGCTACATATACACATATGGAGAAAGAAAGGCACAAGCCCAAATGAGCACCCACGCTGGGACCGTCAGTGACCTGACAGCCGCTCTACCAAGGCTCCTGCCATCCATCTAGCAGGCAAGCTCTCCAGGGGAGCTTCTGCCTGGCAGAGCGAGGCGGAGCTGCTGCTGAGCTTTTCTTTTCTGAAAAGTCACTGCTATGTGCTACTGCCTACTTAGTAGCTTACTGATTTTCTCCAAAAGGTAAAGGTACTGGGAAGATCTTAAACAGCTTCATGGCCTCCTCATTGCACTTTGTGGAGCTGTTGCTCTTCAACATTTCAACTTAAGTAAAACTCCTTTTTGACTGAAGCAACATGCAGGAGCACCAATGGGCTCATATGTTCATTAGCAGTCTCCTTGTAGCCTCCAATGAAGAGGAGCACAGGATGGACACGCAGGAGACTTAGACTTGACCCATAGCTGGAGTAAACCAGCCAGGTGCTCTGTTGGCTTCCGTGGAACAGAAGATGGAAAAGCTTCTATCCAATAACAAGAATATATATTTTCATCTTCAAGAGCACCAAGCACTTTGGTTAGCCTGTAATGCTGTTTCTTTCTACGTCATACTCCAGAAAGCAAGGAAAATGCTACTGCTTCCTTCCCCCTCCACATCACCACCCACCAACCTGCTGCAGCACACCATTTCTCTCTCCCTGCTCCTCTTGCCAGTCTGAGGAACTTTACATGAAAAAAAAAAATCATAAAACACCATCTGGTTCCCACAAACATGATCAGATCTTGGGCCATTTCCTCAGCATATGCTGGCATGGTTCCATCCTCCACAGCAGATTGACTCGTCTTGCTCTAGCTTCAGGTTTGGTCCCATATGGTCAGTGCCCAAATTATTTATATTATTGATACTACTGTTGTGCCTCAGGTCCAGGACCTTTTTTTGTGCTAGCTACTGGGCAGAATCAAACAAAACCAGTCCCTGCACTGGGGACTAATATGTATTAGTACCAGTTATGCTCAATAACTGGCTGTATTTTTTAGGTAATATCCTGGGAGCTTCATATACTTTCTGTAGTCAACCACGGTGGCTCATAGCTCTTCTTCTGCAATATTAGACCACTTTCTTCAAGTCCCAGGTGAAGTCATGTGCTTATATGAAAATCACTGCTTTCAGAAAAGGAAATTGAGGTTTATATCACCATAATTTTTGTTATGAAGACTTAACCTTCTAAAGACTCAAACCCCGGTGGGTCCAACCAACTGAATGGATTTCTTATGAGCTCAAGACTAAGAAGATGTTGACTTTGTCAACTTCAGGCTGAGATGAGAATTGGTAATAAATAATCACAATTCTATTCCAAGAAGGTCTGGTAATTCATAAATGAGTTATTCACACTTTTTTTAAACTATCTGTTTTCTTATTTACCCAGTAATTGAAAAAAAGAATTAAGTGATGTGCATCAAATGAAATATCTGGAGCTTTCTTCCCTGCAATAGCCAATGAATAAGCAATTGGAAATGATTTCTCACTGACCCGCTTGGGCACTCAGGCTGTGGCGTGTCTGTTCTTTCAAGATGTCAGCAATAAAGTCATCTGGACCAGTTGAAAGAAATGTGAAAGAGTTTCTACCTTTTTGATGGAAGCCTGGGACCTTCTGGTGGCTACTGCCACAACTCATGGTTGCCTCTCATAGGCCAATATAACTAGTAACCATGTTAGAAAAAGATTGATGTTTTCACTGTGCAGCTACTTCTGAAGAATCTTGCTGACCATATCCAGAACTCACAACCAGAGTTGCCTTCTACATTCGAAAGCTGGAAGATATTAATGGGTAGTACTCACAATAATGAAGAAGCCAAAGATCATTGTTTAATATCTTTATCAATGATCTGGATGAGGGGATTGAGTGCACTCTCAGTCAGTTTGCAGATGACACCAAATTGGGCAGGAGTGTTGATCTGCTGGAGGGGAGGAGGGCTCTGCAGAGAGACCTGGACAGGCTGGATCCATGGGCCAAGGCCAACTGTGTAAGGTTCAACAAGGCCAAGGCTGGGTCCTGCACTGGGGTCACAATAACCCCACGCAACATTACAGGTGTGGGGAACAGTGGCTGGAAAGCTGCCCAGCAAAAAAGGAGCTGGGGCTGTTGGTCGACAGGCAGCTGAATATGAGCCAGCAGTGTGCCCAGGTGGCCAAGAGGGCTAACGGCATCCTGGCTTGTATCAGGACTGGTGTGGCCAGCAGGGGTTCTGGGTGTTGGGCCCCTCACTCCCAGAAGGACCTGGAGGGGCTGGAGTGTGTCCAGGGAAGGGCAACAGAGCTGGGGAGGGGTCTGGAGTCCAAGGCTGCTGGGGAGCAGCTGGGGGAGCTGGGGGGGTTCAACCTGGAGAAGAG